>NC_134354.1:89710215-89791271 GCF_048569485.1 Anomaloglossus baeobatrachus | reverse complement strand
AAGAAAATTTTGATGTCGTCCAGGCGCTGGCATGGATTGGAACAGAATAACAGAAAACGCTAGGACCTTACTGAACTATACGTTTAAGGGATGATCTGCGCCCTTGTTGAGGTACCTGAAACCGACAACACCGTGCTTTTCTTTGCTTCTTAACTTCTATTCTCCATTTCACATTATCGGAACTGGCGGTTAGTGCAGAAGCCTTTGGTCGGTCTAATATAATTTCTACCACTATGGTGACTGCCCTGCAAAACTATTTCAGCACCATAAGGCTATGTGCCCACGCTGCGGATTTACCGCGGATTTTGCCGCGGATTTGCCGCGGATTTACCGCGGATTTGCCGAAAATCTGCAGCAGCAGCACTTCCAAGCCATTTCAATGGCATTTTGGAAATGCTTTGCCCATGCGGCGGATTTGCCGCGGATTTTGATCCGGAAAAATCTGCAGCATGTCAATTATTGTTGCGGATTTTGGTGCGGATTTTTCCCATGCAAGTCAATGCAAGGTGTAAAATCCGCAAGAAATCCGCAGGTCTGTTCCCACAGGCTCTTTTTCCTGCGGATTTGGTGCGGATCTCGCAAACAAATCCGCAGGAAGTGATGTAGGATAGTTCAGGAAGAGGAAGTTTCACCATTTTGTAGTGTAGAGTAGTGGCAGTGTAGTCGTGTTGTGTCCGGACTCTGGATTGCCAGCTAAAAGCAGCTAGTTACAGGCTGCTTGCTTTTAGCTGGCAAAACAGGATCCCAGCTCTTTTTTCACAATTCTTTTTCAAAAAAAAAAAAATGTGCTCCGCTGTATTTTCACTGTCCAGCCCGATGCAAGCAAGCAACTGAGGGCTGTGCTTCTCAGCGGGATAAGGCTGAAGCATTCTCTGCCCCTCCCGCTGAGAAAAACAGTCCTCAGCTGCCCCTGAAAATGGCGGCTCCGTTGTGAAGCGCCATTCTCAGGTGCTGTACCGAGGCTCATCCAGCTGCCCTGATGCATTTGGCTGGCTGGGTAATATAACGGGGTTACTGCCAGTTTTCTGCAAACTGGCACTAAGCCCGAGGTTCATAATGTCATGCCTGTGTAGACACGGCCAATATGAACCTCCGTTTGGTAATGAAGAAAAGAAAACACTTTTTGAAAAATTTTATTTGAAATAAAAACACACACACACATCCCTGATTCCCATCTTTATTACTCCCAAGCCTCAGAGGTTAATCCAGGACAATATCACAGGAAAGCTGTCTGCCGGCTGCTGGGAGCGGCAGAACTCACTAGCCGGGTCAGCTCAGTTCATAGCTCGGGTCAGCTGACTTCACAGGAGGGTTGGGACAGGAAATGACACAAAGAGACTTTTTTTTGCCTTCAAAACAGTCAAAGCTTTATTCAAAAACACATTGGACAAAATCTGCATCAAAATCCGCAACGAAATCCGCAACGAAATCCGCGTCAAATCCGCGTCAAATCCGCGTCAAATCCGCAGCTATGCTAAGGTGCGGATTCTGGGGAAAGCTGCGGATTTTGAGGCAGAAAAATCCGCAGGTACATTCTACCGTGGACACATAGCCTAAAAGTGAAACCTAAGAAACAATGATATATTTTTTTTTTTTCATCATGTCACCTCATGAAATTTTTGCCATTTTTTTAATACATGGTAAGATCAAACCAATCGTGCCATTTAAGATTACAACTCGGCCCACAAGAAAACAACCCACCCCAAAAAAAAAAGTTATGACTATTGAAAGAAAAAGAGGAAGAAAGGAGGGGTCAAAAATGAAAATTTGCTTAACAGTAAGGGGTTAATGGAACATCTGGTCGCTGTAAAAAAAAATTGCCAATAGAAAAGCTATTAAAAAAAGGATTAAAACAGTGTGTGAAGCCATTCTAAGGGACCAATTTACTAGCTCTCTTAAGGGCTTAGACTTCATAGTGAAATACAGACGTTGACAAAATTGTAAGTACCCTTCTGTTGAAGCAAAAAATAAAAGCACAATGCTCACTAAAATATCTAAAAACTTGCAAAAGAAGTTTTCAATTTAAATTTATTGAATATCTATTAATGAAAATCAAATTTTGCCTAAAAAAGATTCAAAACAGATTGACCACAGGCAACAGTTAAACTAACATGTATCCTGTAATTAACATCACGGTCTGACTGCAGGATAGAGGGAGACAGGGGACTCCTATGCTGTCCCTCACGCTAGGGAACCCTAGGCTATCCCTAACCTCAAGGTTACTCCTAGTGGTGGAGATTACTGAGTGTAGTGCCAGAAAATTCTCCTGACCAGATCTAATCTGAACACCCCACCCCCCAAGGAAGAGGGCAGGAGTTCCAGAGAAGTTAGCAGGCATGTAGTTTCCACAGGTCCTGACTCCACCATGACAGCTGACAAAGCCTGCAAAAATTTCCTTGTAACACATTGGTGTCTACAAACTTGTAATCAGTCAGTCTGCCTATTTGAAGGTTGAAAAGTAGTCACTGTGCTGTTTTGTATCACTGTGTGTACTACACTGAACATAGATGAAACAAAGCTAAGGAGAGATGTTATCTAAAGACATTAGAAAGATCTGTTCATCCTAAGCCTCCTGGTCCATGAGACATGCAGCACTTCTCTGTGAGAAGTCCACTATAACCCTCCTGTCCACAATAATCATGCAAGGGGGGGCTAGCACAGAGGACTGCTGCACATCTATTCATGAACCGGGAGGCTCAGGATGAGCAGATCTCTTAAGGCCCAGTCAAACACAAGGACTTACCAGCGATCCCAACAACAATATGACCTGATAAGGATCGCTGATAAGTCACTGGAAGGTTGCTGGTGAGATGCCACACAGTCAGACCTTACCAACGATGCAGTAACGATACAGGTCGCAGTAGCGACCTGTATAACGATCTCGGCAGTCACTGTGACCCTGTCACACAGTGTCAAACACAGCAATGCGTCCTGCCCAGCAGGACATCGCCTTTGAAGAAAATGGTCCAGGAGATTCGGCAATGACTAGCGATCTCACAGCAGGGCCTGATCGCTGGTAGGTGTCACATATAATAAGATCGCTAACGGGATTGTTGCTGCGTCACAGAAACGGTGACTCAGCAACGATCTCGTTATCTATCTCGTTGTGTGTGATGGGACCTTTAGTGTGTGTAAACTTTTGATTTTGCAGAAAGTAATAAAAATGATAATAAGTAATAAAAGACAATTCTGTATGAAGATCATCAATATGATTAAGTTGTATTTTAGCAGATTTTTATAGCATAAGGGCCATCACTTTTTATAATAAAGAACAGCATGCAAGATATTTGAAAATTGAGTCTGCCATCTTCTTACAAGAAGTAAAGGGAATCAGTCCCAGCTTTTTACTATGTAATCTGAGAGCAGCATGATGTAGGGGCTGAGACCCTGATTTCAGCACTGTATCCCATACTGGTCTACATGCTGAGCCTGCCCTCCACTGATTGGAAGTTTTCTGTGTGCACTGTACTGCATGAGCGAGGCTGAGCAGCTCCTCCACCTAAGTCCTGACACCAGTCGCACTGTTCAAATGTACGCGCGTCTGAAAGATGCGCGTACATTTGAATAGCGGCGCGGTCTCCAGGTCTGGGACGTCCGCAGTGCAGGACCTTTGGTGAGTCACATGACTGTCCGTGAAGTCACCACAGGTCCTTCTGCAGCCGCGGAAACAGCAGCGATAGTACGGAACTTGCTATCGCTGCAGTTTGTGATTGAAAGGTTGAGGGCCCTCAGAGCGTGGAGGCCCTCAGAGCATGGGGGCCCGGCCCAGTCTTCCCACACATAACGCCAGCCCTGAGAAACAGGCGGCCCCTCGGTGCTATACACTGCCCCGCACTATATAAGGCACAGGGGCCCACTGAGGGCCCCGGGCCTACCGGAGGGATTCCTCACTACCCCTGCGGGTCAGACCGACCTTGCACACGGCAGGGGCAGTCGGCCGCATCCCGATCTATAAGACAATCCGTGGCTGCCGGTGATTTAACTAGAACTGCACATGCAGCCCTATACTGTTCCAAAAAGACCTTCCTGGGGGGCGCACATGTAGTTCTAGTTAAATCATCGGTGGCCACGGCTTGTCTTATAGATCAAGATTCAGTTGCTGGTGATTTATGTATTCTGTTCTGTACCTTTAAGTCCTGAGTGAAGCATGCTTACGTACCATGCAGTACGTAACACACCTCTCTATAACCCTCCGGAGAGGAGCATGAAGACCGGCGCTATTACAGGCGAGCATCAGGCGGCATTACATTGTGCAAGTGTGGCTGCTGTAGTAAGTCTACACATCAACACATTTATAGAGTGACTAGAAGGTGGCCCGATTCTACGCATCGGGTATTCTAGAATTTACGTATTGTGTAGTTCATGTATGATTTTTGATATATATATATATATATATATATATATATATATATATATATAGATGTTGTTGTGTGTAGTTACCAAGTGTTTGTGTAGGGGCTGTACATGTTCTGGGTGTTGTCTGGGTGTGACGGGGGTGAGAGCGGTGTTGTATGTGTGTTGCGTGTGTTGCGTTGTTTGTGGAGCGCTGTGTGTGTGTTGCGCGGTTTGTGTGTTGCGCGGTTTGTGTGTGTGTGGTGTGTTTAGGGGGGAGGTATGTTTTGTGCAATGTGTGTGTTGTGCGGTATGTGCGTATATTTGTGTGTGCCGCGGTGTTTGTGTGTTGGGTGTTGTGTGTGTGCAGCGTTGTCTGTGTGTGTGGGTGTCTGTGTAAGGCAGTTGTTTGTGGTTCCCAGTGTGTGTGTGTGTGGTGTGTGGTGTGTTGTGCAGTGCGCGCGCGTGTGTGTGTTGGGGGGAGGTGCGCACTCCCAAACGTGCTCCATCCCCCATGCAGCACACTCCCCATCGTGCTCCATCCCCCATGCAGCGCACTCCCCATCGTGCTCCATCCCCTATGCTGCGCACCCCCCCATCGTGCTCCATCTCCCATGCTGCGCACTCCCAAACGTGCTCCATCCGCCATACTCCCCCATGCTGCACCAGCATCAGCCTCTCTGCCCCCAGCATCAGCTTCTCTGCCCCCAGCATCAGCCTCTCTGCTCCCAGCATCAGCCTCTCTCCTCCCAGCATCAGCCTCTCTCCTCACAGCATCAGCCTCTCTCCTCCCAGCA
Organism: Anomaloglossus baeobatrachus; assembly: GCF_048569485.1. NCBI lineage: Eukaryota > Metazoa > Chordata > Amphibia > Anura > Aromobatidae > Anomaloglossus > Anomaloglossus baeobatrachus. The sequence continues at coordinate 89,786,142 of NC_134354.1, read as the reverse complement.
TCAGCCTCTCCTCTCTGTCCCCAGCATCAGCCTCTCTCCTCCAAGCCTTCCCCAGCATCAGCCTCTCTCCTCCCAGCCTCCCTCCTCCCACCCTCCCCCAGCATCAGCCTCCCTCTCCCAGCCTCCCCCAGCATCAGCCTCCCCCAGCATCAGCCTCTCTTCTCTCAGCCTACCTCTCCCAGCCTCCCTCCTCCCAACCTCCCTCAGCATCAGCCTCCCTCTCCCAGCCTCCCCAAGCATCAGCCTCCACCAGCATCAGCCTCTCTCCTTCCAGCCTCCCCCAGCATCAGCCTCCGCCAGCATCAGCCTCTCTCCTTCCAGCCTCCTCCAGCATCAGCCTCCCTCTCCCAGCCTTCCCCAGGATCAGCCTCTCTCCTCCCAGCCTCCGTCCTCCCAGCCTTCCCCAGCATCAGCTTTCCCCTCCCAGCCTCCCTCAGCATCAGCCTTCCCCAGCATCAGCCTCTCTCCTCCCAGCCTCAGCCTCTCTCCTTCCAGCCTCCCCCAGCATCAGCCTCTCTCCTTCCAGCCTCCCTCAGCATCAGCCTCCCCTTCCCAGCCTTCCCCAGGATCAGCCTCTCTCCTCCCAGCCTCCTTCCTCCCAGCCTCCCCCTCCAGCCTCCCTCAGCATCAGCCTTCCGCTCCCAGTCTCCCCCAGCATCAGCCTCCCCAAGCATCAGCCTCCACCAGCATCAGCCTCTCTCCTTCCAGCCTCCCCCAGCATCAGCCTCTCTCCTTCCAGCCTCCCTCAGCATCAGCCTCCCGTTCCCAGCCTTCCCCAGGATCAGCCTCTCTCCTCCCAGCCTCCTTCCTCCCAGCCTCCCCCTCCCAGCCTCCCTCAGCATCAGCCTTCCCCTCCCAGTCTCCCCCAGCATCAGCCTCCCCAAGCATCAGCCTCCACCAGCATCAGCCTCTCTCCTTCCAGCCTCCCCCAGCATCAGCCTCCCCAAGCATCAGCCTCCACCAGCATCAGCCTCCCTCGTCCCAGCCTCCCCCAGCATCAGCCTCCCCCTCCCAGCCTCCCCCAGAATCAGCCTCTCTCCTCCCAGCATCAGCCTCTCTCATCCCAGCATCAGCCTCTCTCCTCCCAGCATCAGCCTCTCCTCTCTGTCCCCAGCATCAGCCTCTCTCCTCCCAGCCTTCCCCAGCATCAGCCTCTCTCCTCCCAGCCTCCCCCAGCATCAGCCTCCCCCAGCATCAGCCTCTCTTCTTCCAGCCTCCCCCAGCATCAGCCTCTCTCCTTCCAGCCTCCCCCAGCATCAGCCTCCCTCTCCCAGCCTTCCCCAGGATCTGCCTCTCTCCTCCCAGCCTCCGTCCTCCCAGCCTTCCCCAGCATCAGCTTTCCCCTCCCAGCCTCCCTCAGCATCAGCCTTCCCCAGCATCAGCCTCTCTCCTCCCAGCCTCAGCCTCTCTCCTTCCAGCCTCCCCCAGCATCAGCCTCTCTCCTTCCAGCCTCCCTCAGCATCAGCCTCCCCTTCCCAGCCTTCCCCAGGATCAGCCTCTCTCCTCCCAGCCTCCCCCTCCCAGCCTCCTTCAGCATCAGCCTTCCCCTCCCAGTCTCCCCCAGCATCAGCCTCCCCCTCACAGCCTTCCCCATGATCAGCCTCTCTGCTCCCAGCCTCCTCCAGCACGCCGTGCTCCTCTGCCGACACTCACACACCCGATCGCATCCACTCACACACACCCGATCGCATCCACTCACACACACCCGATCGCATCCACTCACAAACACCCGATCGCATCCACTCACACACACCCGATCGCATACACTCACACACACAGACACTGACGATATCGCACATACGCGCTCACAGTCACAACATCCGGAGATACCACATGCTTCAGGCCATGTGATCCTCCGTCAGGTCCTGGAAGGTCACAACAGCACAGTATCGAGGCCGAGGAGCAAGCGATATCGCCGGATGCTGTGAGTGTGTGGATGCGATGTGAGGTGTGTGTGAGGTGTGTGTGAGAGTGAGTGTGATCTGATGTGTGTCTATGTTTGTGTGTGTGCTGTTATGTGTGTGCGTGTGGATCTTCCGCAGCAGCAGGACCTTGATGCGCTTGTAACCATGCGAGCATGGTTACCAACGTATCCACACCACTCCCGTGCGAGCGGGGGCCGGGGGGGGGGAGTACAGTACTCACCTCCGTGACAGCCGTGTCAGTTCGGGGAATGGGCGGGGGGGGGAGTACAGTACTCACCTCCGTGACAGCCGTGTCAGTTCGGGGAATGCGCGGGGGGAGGGAGGGGGCGGGGCCAGAGCTAGCGTGCATTGCGTGAGGGGGGCGGGGCGTGGCGTGGCCGAATTGCCAATGCCTGCAGGGTGCCGGGGCGAGAGGCCAATCTGTGGGGGGGGCGGAGCCTGGGCGAGCGGCTGGCCAATCCGTATGGGGGCGCAGCCTGGGCAAGCGGCCAATCCGTGTGGGGGGGCGGGGCCATGGCGAGCCCAGCGGCCAATCAGCTTTGTGTCACCGTAAGGACACAATTTTGGAGCATGACAGACAGACAGATAGACAGACAGATAGACAGACAGATAGACAGACAGACAGAATAAGGCAATTATATATATAGATGCTGTTGGCAGTCAGGATCTGGTTCAGCAGCACTCAGGATACGTTATAAACATTTGGTGGGGGGGCTGGGGAGGAAAGAAGAGGAGATAATGAGTGCTGGGGGAGGGGGAGAGGAGATAATGACTGCTGGGGAAGAGGAAATAATAACTGCTGGGGGAGGGTGAGAGGAGTTAATGGCTGTTGGGGGTAGGGGGAGAGGAGATAATGGCTTCTGGGGGAGAGGAGATAATGACTGTTCAGGGAGGGGGAAAGGAGATAATGACTGTTGGGGAGAGGAGATAATGACTGCTGGGGGGAGGGGGGAGGAGATATTGACTGCTGGGGGAAAGGAGATAATGACTCCTGGGGGAAAGGAGGCGGAGACATTGACTGCTGGGGGAGAAGAGATAATGACTGCTGGGGGAGAGGAAATAATGACTGCTGGTGGAGGGTGAGAGGAGTTAATGGCTGCTGGGGGGAGGGGGAGAGGAGATAATGGCTACTGGGGAGAGGAGATAATGACTGCTGAGGGAAAGGAGATAATGGCTGCTGGAGAGAGGAGATAATGACTGCTGGGGAAAGGAGATAATGACTTCTGGGGGAGGGAGGGGAGAGGAGATAATGACTGCTGGGGAAGGGAGGGGAGAGGAGATAATGACTGCTGGGGGGAGGGAGAGAGGAGATAATGACTGCTGTGGGGATGCAGGGGGAGAGGAGATAATGACTGCAGAGGGCAGTGGGAGAGGAGATAATGTCTGCTGAGGGAAAAGGGAGGGGGAGAAGAGATAATGACTGGTGGGAGAGGGAGGGGGCTTGCTTGGGCTTGAAGTGTACAAAACACCAACCTTCAATTGAAGATTTAGCCAATAAAATTCAGCAACAAAAAAGTCAATAAGCAGGTAAGGTAAAGAATTATTTTTTTTTTTTTGCTATATTAATAAATACGGTACATATAGTAAAATAATAATTTTTATTACTAGAGCGACAAATATCACAAAATTATAGATTTTTCTAGAAGTGACACACTACCTGAGTTATGCTCGTTTTTTGTTGTTTTTTTTTTTACAAATTTTAACACACTGAGCTCAAAAGGATGGCCATCACTGTATTAAACTGCACACATTCATATTAAGATCTTTTTACTCTTTTTACGATCAAATGATGTAATTGTAGGAAGGTGGAATATAAAATAATAAAAGGAAACCCATATAGTAATGTTGTTAGGTGCTTATAATGTTACTAAGAACAAGAAATTGCAAATCTTCTCAGTAGTTTTACCGTTCTGATTAACAGTGTCAAAGGAGAAGGATAGGACTTTTTCACAGGTGGAAGGCACATGGACTTATTTTCTGGAGCAATAGAAGTGAGTGCTGGCAATGTTTGCTTTGCTTTTCCTCATAGGCCTGGAATGATTAGGATGGAGAAATACAAAATGTATCATTGAGATGAAGTAAAAGCTCATAGTAAAAGTGTTCTTCTAGCAGTATGGATGACATTGCTAGTAGAGATAAAAGAAAGATGTCTTGTGAGGACTATAGGGTCAAGGTACGCTTTCTTGGTGGTTTATCTGTGTGACAGCCTCATATTTCAAAGAAAAGTAAAGATATTAGTAGATGGGGATAGGTTAAAGTGCTGGCTAGAGTTGAGTGAGTTTCGAAATATTCGTATTCGCGATATTCGTAATAGGTACTGTGTAATACTCGTTCCAAATAGAGGACAATTCAAGTCACTGGCATATGCGAGTAATTTTCTGCTGATTGGGAAATGCGAGTAATTTTCTGCTGGAGTCCAGCAGAAAATTACTCGCATATCTAATTGTACTCGCTATTCGGAACGAATACGTGAGTATTACACACTAGGGACGATTGAAGACTTCGATTATTCGGCTTCGCAAATATTTTCCGAATACCTTACCGTTATTCAACTAATTGATACACAATGTAAGTCTATGGGAAGCCCGAATAGTTGTTATTCTGGTTTCCCATAGACTTACATTGCGCATCGAATATTCGCGAATAGTCGAATAGCGGCGAGGTATTCGGAAAATATTTGCGAAGCTGAATAATCGAAGTATTCGATCATCCCTATTACACAGTACTCGGTACGAGTATCGTGAATACAAATATTTCAAAACTCACTCAACTCTAGTGTTGGCATTAAAACAGAAAAGTGTCACGATGACTATGGGATAGCGGGTAACTGGGGTTTCTAAGCTGTCCCTCAAGCTAGGATACTCCTAATGGTGGAGAGGCCTGAGGTTCCTTTCTGGACCGGCTCCTGACCAGTCCTGAGCTGATTCTCCTTCCCCCTCCCCTCAGTGAGGGACAGGAAAGGAGTGTGATGAAACCCACAGATAAAGACAGACAAGAGAAAACCAAAACTCTGTCACATAACATGCACACACAAACGTAAAGAGTAAAGATAATGACAGGTTCAGGAGGAAAAACAAGAGCAGGAAGGAAGCTACAAAACAACAGGGGTAAACTCCACAATAGAACCAAGCAATGAGCACAACGTAAATCTGGGACATCACATCTCACAGACCAACATAAAAAAAAACTTTAACTGGCGTGGATGGAAGGATTCCACCAGCATAAATAGGAGGGTGATAGGACTCCACACATCATTTGAGCAAAAGAGCAAACAGAAATCAGTACACAGCAAGTTGACGCTGGAGTCTACCTTTGTTAATTCCAAACATCAGAGAAGTCAATTGGGAGCAGTGTCAGAATCTGCAATCTGAACAGTGCCCAACAGCACCATGACAGTCAGTGAAGTTTGTGCAACATTCTGTGTGACAAGAAGAGGCAAAGACTGAGATCATAGGGAATGGAATAAACAGAGCAGATAGCAGTTGAGAGTTAAAATTAGTTTCTAATATAAAGGAGAAAAATGTGTTATGTGGTAAGTGACCAGACGAGATACAGTGGGCAAAAGTAACAAATAGAAGTTGTGATGAAAATTGCAGTAAAATAACTATAACTTTATTGAGCTGATTAAAATTACAGGATTGAGCGGCTATGAGAGAAGGAACACAGCACAAGCGTATACATCTCTAACAATGTCTTTGTGATGATAGTTGCATTGTGTAAATGTTATATGTGGGTAGTATTAGGCCAGAATATAACAAGTAGACATTCTGATGTAGAAACCTCTGTTTTTTCTCATTTAAATTTTGCCTTTATAACAAGCCCCTAGATACATTTTAATTGCTATTGCAAATCAGTTCATGTATAATACATGAAGCTTTAACTAGCCTGTAATAAAAATCGTATGTATTATGTATGTGTGCTTAGAGTCGCAGCTAATTTCACAGAGGTATTAAATGTTTTTATTATTCTATTGTAGCTAAGAAGCCTAACAAGAAACACTATTTAGTTAAAGGGGTTCTCTTGCTTGTTTAAAAAACACTGATAGCGGCAAACCATGGGCATAAAAGAGCAGAAGACACCGTCATCCTGGGAATCAGCTCTCCACTCCAGTGCTGCCATTCCAACAGTCTCAGACTGGAAGCGACAAAGTCACAACCATCAGTACTGATCATCGATCCAATCAATGGTCACAGAGATCTGGTGACTGATAGTCATAATGTGAGTAGAGATGAGCGAACCGGTCCCGTTTCGGCTCGAGGTCGGTTCGCCGAACGGACGTCCCGTTCGAGTTCGGTTCGTCGAACGTTCGACGAACCGAACTCGAACTGCATAGGAAACAATGGCAGGCAATCACAAACACAGAAAAACACCTAGAAAACACCCTCAAAGGTGTCCAAAAGGTGACAAACAACTCACAACACAACACAAACACATGGGAAAGTGACAAGGACATATACTCATGCGAAAACAAAACAGCTGGACAAGGAAAAAGAGGAGGACACACAGATATATGAGTATATGCAAGGAAACATCGATTCCATTATTGTGCAACTTGAGCCCTGCTCATTTTAGGCTTCCAATCTTGATAAATTGCCTGAGCTCGCCACGTACGCCTTGGGGATCTTGTCGTGTCCTGCAGCCAGCGTTCTCTCGGAACCTGTCTTCAGTGCTGCTGGGGGTCTGCTGGCAGATAAGCACATGTGTCTGTCCACTGACAATAACTGAATAGGATAACTGAAGTGAGCACTAATATATATATATATATGAGTGCAAGCCAAAAATACATACTATATATAAGAATAAGGCTGCACATCAAACTTAGATAATGGTATAATGCCTCAAGCATATGGAAAAATATTGGAATATACAATGAAAAATGCTACTTGCTAATTTGAACATGTGAATAATGAATTGCATACCTGCCATGAATATTAGGAAAAGGAGATATTTAGCAATCGCATTGATCAATGTAACTGAGCCCCAAGGCCTCGTCAAGGCATATCTCTATATTGGGGTCCCTAGCTCTGTGACCCTAACTGTGTGTCATCTCATTGCAATTAAAAACTGCTATGGGTGGAGAGGGGTAGCTAAGGACTTTCTTATATAGGAGATGGAAAAAACATGGCCGAAAGGGGCGGAGCTGTGTTCACATTCAGAAAAAAACTACATATAACTGAATAGGATAACTGAAGTGAGCACTAATATATATATATATATGAGTGCAAGCCAAAAATACATACTATATATAAGAATAAGGCTGCACATCAAACTTAGATAATGGTATAATGCCTCAAGCATATGGAAAAATATTGGCATATACAATGAAAAATGCTACTTGCTAATTTGAACATGTGAATAATGAATTGCATACCTGCCATGAATATTAGGAAAAGGAGATATTTAGCAATCGCATTGATCAATGTAACTGAGCCCCAAGGCCTCGTCAAGGCATATCTCTATATTGGGGTCCCTAGCTCTGTGACCCTAACTGTGTGTCATCTCATTGCAATTAAAAACTGCTATGGGTGGAGAGGGGTAGCTAAGGACTTTCTTATATAGGAGATGGAAAAAACATGGCCGAAAGGGGCGGAGCTGTGTTCACATTCAGAAAAAAACTACATATAACTGAATAGGATAACTGAAGTGAGCACTAATATATATATATATATGAGTGCAAGCCAAAAATACATACTATATATAAGAATAAGGCTGCACATCAAACTTAGATAATGGTATAATGCCTCAAGCATATGGAAAAATATTGGAATATACAATGAAAAATGCTACTTGCTAATTTGAACATGTGAATAATGAATTGCATACCTGCCATGAATATTAGGAAAAGGAGATATTTAGCAATCGCATTGATCAATGTAACTGAGCCCCAAGGCCTCGTCAAGGCATATCTCTATATTGGGGTCCCTAGCTCTGTGACCCTAACTGTGTGTCATCTCATTGCAATTAAAAACTGCTATGGGTGGAGAGGGGTAGCTAAGGACTTTCTTATATAGGAGATGGAAAAAACATGGCCGAAAGGGGCGGAGCTGTGTTCACATTCAGAAAAAAACTACATATAACTGAATAGGATAACTGAAGTGAGCACTAATATATATATATATATATGAGTGCAAGCCAAAAATACATACTATATATAAGAATAAGGCTGCACATCAAACTTAGATAATGGTATAATGCCTCAAGCATATGGAAAAATATTGGAATATACAATGAAAAATGCTACTTGCTAATTTGAACATGTGAATAATGAATTGCATACCTGCCATGAATATTAGGAAAAGGAGATATTTAGCAATCGCATTGATCAATGTAACTGAGCCCCAAGGCCTCGTCAAGGCATATCTCTATATTGGGGTCCCTAGCTCTGTGACTCTAACTGTGTGTCATCTCATTGCAATTAAAAACTGCTATGGGTGGAGAGGGGTAGCTAAGGACTTTCTTATATAGGAGATGGAAAAAACATGGCCGAAAGGGGCGGAGCTGTGTTCACATTCAGAAAAAAACTACATATAACTGAATAGGATAACTGAAGTGAGCACTAATATATATATATATATGAGTGCAAGCCAAAAATACATACTATATATAAGAATAAGGCTGCACATCAAACTTATATAATGGTATAATGCCTCAAGCATATGGAAAAATATTGGAATATACAATGAAAAATGCTACTTGCTAATTTGAACATGTGAATAATGAATTGCATACCTGCCATGAATATTAGGAAAAGGAGATATTTAGCAATCGCATTGATCAATGTAATTGAGCCCCAAGGCCTCGTCAAGGCATATCTCTATATTGGGGTCCCTAGCTCTGTGACCCTAACTGTGTGTCATCTCATTGCAATTAAAAACTGCTATGGGTGGAGAGGGGTAGCTAAGGACTTTCTTATATAGGAGATGGAAAAAACATGGCCGAAAGGGGCGGAGCTGTGTTCACATTCAGAAAAAAACTACATATAACTGAATAGGATAACTGAAGTGAGCACTAATATATATATATATATATATATATATGAGTGCAAGCCAAAAATACATACCATATATAAGAATAAGGCTGCACATCAAACTTAGATAATGGTATAATGCCTCAAGCATATGGAAAAATATTGGAATATACAATGAAAAATGCTACTTGCTAATTTGAACATGTGAATAATGAATTGCATACCTGCCATGAATATTAGGAAAAGGAGATATTTAGCAATCGCATTGATCAATGTAACTGAGCCCCAAGGCCTCGTCAAGGCATATCTCTATTTTGGGGTCCCTAGCTCTGTGACCCTAACTGTGTGTCATCTCATTGCAATTAAAAACTGCTATGGGTGGAGAGGGGTAGCTAAGGACTTTCTTATATAGGAGATGGAAAAAACATGGCCGAAAGGGGCGGAGCTGTGTTCACATTCAGAAAAAAACTACATATAACTGAATAGGATAACTGAAGTGAGCACTAATATATATATATATATGAGTGCAAGCCAAAAATACATACTATATATAAGAATAAGGCTGCACATCAAACTTAGATAATGGTATAATGCCTCAAGCATATGGAAAAATATTGGAATATACAATGAAAAATGCTACTTGCTAATTTGAACATGTGAATAATGAATTGCATACCTGCCATGAATATTAGGAAAAGGAGATATTTAGCAATCGCATTGATCAATGTAACTGAGCCCCAAGGCCTCGTCAAGGCATATCTCTATATTGGGGTCCCTAGCTCTGTGACCCTAACTGTGTGTCATCTCATTGCAATTAAAAACTGCTATGGGTGGAGAGGGGTAGCTAAGGACTTTCTTATATAGGAGATGGAAAAAACATGGCCGAAAGGGGCGGAGCTGTGTTCACATTCAGAAAAAAACTACATATAACTGAATAGGATAACTGAAGTGAGCACTAATATATATATATATATGAGTGCAAGCCAAAAATACATACTATATATAAGAATAAGGCTGCTGGCAGATAAGCACATGTGTCTGTCCACTGACAATGTGGACATGGCTCTCAGAGGACTTTTCTTCCCTTGGGTCATCCAGGGGACGGGAAAGGCACGCGTATTTTTGAGAGTGCTTCATGCCAAGCATCTTTTTCTTTTTCAAAAGGGGGGGTCAACTGATGCCAGTCAAGTGGGGTATGTGTGGCCCAGTTAGTGGCAACGAGGGAGACTGTGGTTGGAGTCCCCTCGCTGTGTTTCTAAAAGAACCAAGATGAACAAGTCATGGCTCTCAGAGGACTTTTCTTATCCTGGGTCAGCCAGGGGACGGGAAAGGCAAGCGTATTTTTGAGAGTGCTTCATGCCAAGCATCTTTTTCAAAAGGGGGGGTCAACTGATGCCAGTCAAGTGGGGTGTGTGTGGCCCAGTTAGTGGCAACGAGGGAGACTGTGGTTGGAGTCCCCTCGCTGTGTTTCTAAAAGAACCAAGATGAACAAGTCATGGCTCTCAGAGGACTTTTCTTCCCCTGGGTCAGCCAGGGGACGGGAAAGGCACGCGTATTTTTGAGAGTGCTTCATGCCAAGCATCTTTTTCTTTTTCAAAAGGGGGGGGTCAACTGATGCCAGTCAAGTGGGGTGTGTGTGGCCCAGTTAGTGGCAACGAGGGAGACTGTGGTTGGAGTCTCCTTGCTGTGTTTCTAAAAGAACCAAGATGAACAAGTCATGGCTCTCAGGGGACTTTTCTTCCCCTGGGTCAGCCAGGGGACGGGAAAGGCACGCGTATTTTTGAGAGTGCTTCATGCCAAGCATCTTTTTCTTTTTCAAAAGGGGGGGGTCAACTGATGCCAGTCAAGTGGGGTGTGTGTGGCCCAGTTAGTGGCAACGAGGGAGACTGTGGTTGGAGTCCCCTTACTGTGTTTTACATGCTTTTAGAAGGGGATGACATGGCTTAGAGGTTGACTTTCAGCATCTGGAAACTGTTGGCTACCAAAATGCTGCCTTTCCAACTTTTTTAACCGAGGATTTTCGAGACCTTATGCCCATCGCAGTGCCCCAAGAGCCGATGCCCAGGCGCCACTCCTTCTCCAACAAAGGCGTGCACGCGCTACACCAGCATGTCGCACTAAACATCACTGATTCCTTGAGAAACTCTGTGGGACAGGGTGCATTTCACCACAGATAATTGGCCCAGTAAGCATGGACAGGGGCGTTACATGTCGCTGACTGGGCAATGGGTTACTGTGGGGAGAGATGGAGAAGGGTCTGCTGTACAAGTCTTGCCGTCCCCACGAGTTGTGTCAATCCTTCTTCTGTATGTAGAAGTTAATACACTGCTTCTGTCTCTTCAACCTCGTGTGGGTCCTCCACCTTGGCGCAAACCCTGTGTGGTCAGGCCACCCTTCCTTGTAACTGCGCACAAGGACTACCACACACCTCCTTACTATGCTGGCAGCAGAGCTCCATGCCATCAGGCGGTCAAAGGTTTACTTTGAAATGTATGGGAAATGTGAGTCACACCGCTGAGAAGTTGTGGACGGTTAGCTCTGGAGACCGAGTTTCATCAATGGTTGTCTCCACTCAACCAGCAGCCAGGGAAGGCCGGGTGCGACAATGATGCAAACATGGGTGCGGCCCTTCGCTGTGACAATGTGACACACGTGCCTTGTGTGGTTCACGTGTTGAACCTGGTTGTCCAGCAATTTTTAAAGCACTATCCTGGCCCACATGGCCTTCTGCAGAGAGCACGGTGTAACGCCTTCCTTGATCCACACACTCAGATGGGCTGTAAATGATAGGCTAGAGGGAAGCCAGTCACCAAGCAGGAACCCTAGAACCCTGAAACCCTTTAACCCCTATACAGGGATTAGTAATTACACAGGGCCCAAGGTGATTAATACCTGTGGAAGGCTGCAGTTCCAGAGAATAGTAGTCAGGCAGGGTCAAAACATTAATTGAGGAACAGGAACAGAATGGGACGGCCAGGACTTAATCAGAAAACAAGCAGAGGTGAAATGCGGATCGGCCAACAAGGTACATAAACAGCAAGCAGGAAAAGTAGTCAGGTAACAAGCACACAAAATCATAAAACTGAACTGGGGGTAAAATTAACCAGAGGTTCATAGCTATGTCTGGCAGTGGTCTGCAGACAGGATGGGCATAAAAAAGGGTGTGGTGTCTTCCCATTGGTTGTAGCTGAATGATGGTATTTCATCTGTGAGATACCCACCAGCTACATTCAGCCAGAGATTCTGCATCTGTCAAGGTAATGCAGCCCAGTGGGTGAGCATAACCTGCGTCCACCTGCGCCGCTGGCATCGACTCCTCTCCCATCATCAGCACTATGCATGAAAGGAACACGTTGTCACCTGGCGACCGGAGTACAAATTGACGGAGCGTACTCCGTTGGTGACTTAACAGCCGTGTGCGGCAATGATGCAAACCTGGCTGCGGGCCATCGTCAGGGCAATGTGACACACGTGCCTTGTATGGCTCACGTGTTGAACCTAATTCTCCAGCAATTTTTAAAACACCATCCCGGCATACATGGCCTTGTGCAGCTGGCACGCTCGCTATGTGCTCACTTCCATCGTGCGCACACAGCAGCTCAACAACTTTCATCACTCCGGAAGTCTAAGGGGCACTTTGCACACTGCGACATCGCAGGTGCGATGTCGGTGGGGTCAAATTGAAAATGACGCACTTCCGGCATCGCATGCGACATCGCAGTGTGTAAAGGCTGGATGATACGATTAACGAGCGCAAAAGCGTCGTAATCGTATCATCGGTGCAGCGTCGGCGTAATCCATGATTACGCTGACGCGACGGTCCGATGTTGTTCCTCGCTCCTGCGGCAGCACACATCGCTGTGTGTGAAGTCGCAGGAGCGAGGAACGTCTCCTACCGGCCTCACTGCGGCTTCCGTAGGATATGCGGAAGGAAGGAGGTGGGCAGGATGTTTACATCCTGCTCATCTCCGCCCCTCCGCTCTGATTGGCTGCCTGCCGTGTGACGTCGCAGTGACGCCGCACGACCCGCCCCCTTAACAAGGAGGCGGGTCGCCGGCCACAGGGACGTCGCACGGCAGGTGAGTGTGTGTGTGAAGCTGGCGTAGCGATAACTTTCGCTACGCCAGCTATCACCACATATCGCTGCTGCGACGGGGGCGGGCACTATCGCACTCGGCATCGCAGCATCGGGCTGCGATGTCGTAGTGTGCAAAGCCCGCCTTAGGGTCTGGCAGTTAAACGCTGGAAATGCGATGTTCCGACACGCAGGAATTGGAATCTGCACATGTTGCAGCGTGTGTGGCAGCACCGCAGAGCCCTGCTGAAATACGGTATGACATATAGCCTGGGATAACTTGATCCAGAGGTGGTGCAGATCACGCTGCTGGAGTGGTGTCAGATCAAGGACCTATGCACCCTGCTACACAGTTTACAAATGTCGACGAAGATGTTTAGCACTGGCAATGTCATTCTCAGCGTGACAATTCTGGTCATCTACATGATGGAGCACACTGTAATTATTATTCGGAGTCAGGTGTTGGGACAAGAGGAAGGGGAGGAAGTACAGGAGGAGTCATATGCGGAAGGGATAACAAGATCTACGAGGTCCAGATGGTCAGCGGCACCTATGCGGCAGTCATGGTGAGGGAGAGGGATTAACAAGGGCGCATAGTATCAGCAAAAAGTGTTGAGGAAAGTGCAGGAGCCCATGAAGAAATGGAGGACGAACTGGCGATGGGCATTGAAGACTCAGCAGATGAGTGAGAGCTTGCTCACATTTCGGTTGTGCGAGGTTGTGGGGAGAGGGCAGAGGAAGGAGGCACGATTCTCACCTCTCTGCCACCAACACACCAAGGACTTGGTCCTCCTGGATGCACAAGACACATGAGCGCCTTCTTGCTGCACTACCTACATGGCCCTCGGATTGTACGAATTCGAAGTAATCCTGAATACTGGGTTGCCACACTGTTAGATCCCCGGTACAAGACAAAATTTGGCAAAATAATTCCTGCCATAGAAATGGACGCACGTATACAGGAGTATCTGCAGAATGTGGTACGCAATCTTAGATCTGCTTTTCCACTAAACACCAGTGCTGCACAGAGTGAATCTCAACGCTTTGTCATGGATAGGAGGAAATGGTCTTTTCCTTGTCCACATCGGAGGGACCGAGGGCTGGCTGCTGTGCTGAGATGGCGTTGAGTACGGTGTCCCTGCAGAGTTGCACTTTTGGTCATATACCAAAATGAGTTGAAAAAGGACAGATGCTGGTGGAAAGGGGAACAGGTGTGTTGGAAAGGGGAAAAAAGTTTTGGTCCGTGGATTTGGTGGTTAAGCAAAAGTAACATTTGATGAAGAAACACCATCTGTTACAGTGGGACTGGCAGATTTGGATAAGGTGGTATATACTATGTTACCGCTATATAACGAAAATTAATAAGAAAAGAAAGAGAAAGGTATATATCCCCATCAGCAGTCAGTGTCCACTGTGCTCCTAGTTGGAAAAGGAGAGGTTGGCAACTGGAAGGTTTGGTGGAGGATACAGAGCTGTGTGGCTATGAAACTAATAGTAGCCTGAACCGAGTTAGACGCCATTCGGATCTGGAGACTGGGAGCCCTGTTAGCGTCACAGGGTCCACATGCCCACCCAGCCCAGGAACTCTCTGTTAACAACACAGGAGCCATTGAGTACGCTGACCGTGTGCGTAGGGGCCACACCTGTGGACAGCAGGCGCATCAGCAGCAGCAGGCCTGTTAATGCCACTGGGCTGCACAAGCAGGACTGGTAGGACAGGAGCTGGTCTTAACCGTTCTGCGTTACCAACTGTGGTGGTGGCCTGCATCGACACCCTATCCCTGCCTACCTCTGGCCTAAAGCCGCAATGGGTTCAACACATGGAGGTGTGCTCTTTCGGAGCATAATAGAAGAATGCGCACCTCCTTGTTGGCTCCAGCCCCTTTTATAACCTGGGTCCGCCCCAAACCAGGGTGAACCACAATGAACCTCCTGGAGACAAAAGTAGAGTGACACGTCATGAGTGGCATAACTAGCGTCCTATTTGGAACCGCAACTTCAATGATGACCTCATGGCTGCCATGACCCAAACACCTCACCAGTCATCGTCTGACCATCAATAATGTGGTGACAAGTCATAGGGGTGGGCCTCTGCAAGCCATTTGGGAGGACACCTGATGCCCTGTGGTCTATATGGGACCCCCACATCAGGGGCAGGGCCAAAGAGTTCATTATCGGACCTAGTCTCTGATGCAGTAAGTGCCTGAGCATGCTCAGTAGCATGAAATACAGTCTCTGAAAAAAGACTATCAGCTTTAGCATGGTGTCTAGGCACAAAACAGGACTTAGATCCGGCACGGAATGCAAGTACCTGTGCAAAGAGGCTTTTGACACTTAGTGTGGGAGCATGCGCTGTATCGCGAAATGAAGACTTAGCGTCAGGAATGGCACAGTCAGGCTTAGCATACTCACTAGGCGAAACACTGTAGTTAGGCTGCAGCTGGGGTAAATCGGCACACGCATGCGCACTAGCTGCCTCTCCACACTTAGACGTGGAGGAGAAATTGCTCTTCGGGTGTGAACTTGGAGATGCTGTCTATGAACAGAAGGAAAAGCTAAAGGAAGCCTCACTTTCTATCCCTCCGAATTATCAAATGCAGCAATGAATTCCCTGAGTTTGCTATAACATTAGCGTAGCAAAATGTGCATGAGGGTGTCATGTAGAGGTGCTAGAAATAGCTTGGCACCAGTGGGGCACTAATGGAATACAACAGCCAGTTCTATGATGCCACTAAATGGCAGTATTTTTTGCTATCATTATAGCTTATTAAAAACAGAGCAGGAGGGTGTCATGCACAGGTGCTAGAAATAGCTTGGCACCAGTGGGGCACTAATGGAATACAACAGCCAGTTCTATGATGCCACTAAATGGCAGTATTTTTTGCTATCATTATAGCTTATTAAAAACAGAGCAGGAGGGTATCATGCACAGGTGCTGCACATAGATTTGCACTAGTGTGACTACACAAAAGTACAATAGTCACGTTTAGGATGCCACTAGGTACACTTGACTCGCCCACCCCAGGGCTATGGGACACCCGGTGCCGGGCCGGACTAGTCCGGTGGTAGTCAGTGTTGGCTGGGCCCGGCTCCGTGGCCCTGGTGGGTGTCAGTAAAATATGTGGCTTGGTGAATAAAGTTGTGTTCGTGACGCCACCTGTGGTGTGCGGCTATTAAGCCGCCGCTGCTGTGTGAGGCCTCCGGGTGATATTATGGCAGCAATGGTGGTTCTGCTCCCCACAGGTGGAGCAATGCCCGGGGCACAGTTGGTGCTTGTGGAAGTCTATGGTGTTGTGTGACTAACACGGTGCAGGGCCGACAAGCAATGAAAGAAACAGGCACAAACAGTAGTCTCTTTACCTTCTCCTCTTTTACTCGGCAGAAGTTTAGTCCAGGGAGACCGTCACAGATGGTAAAGATGGTCCGGCCGGCCTGGAAGTGCCTGGGGTGATCTTTGGCCAGTTGAGTATGAGGCCTACTCCCTAATCTTTCTTTGTTGTTTTAGGACACTGCACTTTGGGTTAGCAATTGCCCTCCTGCTGCTGGGACTGGTGGTTCGTCCCTTTTTCTGTGTGGTAGACTGCGCAGACCCTCTCTGGTGCTTCTCTGCTGGAGTCCACACCGGGCCCTTGGGATGCAGTTGTACCTTCAGATTGCTTCTGGGCCAGGGGGCTTGCAGCTCTCCTGCCCTCCGGATTCAGCTACCAAGGATGGATTTTATACCCTGGCAACCACAGACTCCGATGTCCGAGTCTCCTCTGTGCCTCTCTGCACCTCTTGCTTCACTGGGCCAAGCTATCCCAGCTCCAGGCCCCAGTTCTGCAAGACAGCACTACTCTCCGTCTGTCCTCTTTCACTCCTGTCTACAGACTAACTGCTACTATCTCCTTCCAGCCAGACTTAAGGAATCCTCCCTGAAATTCCAGGTTCAGAGCTCCCTCTGCTGGCCGGAGGGAGAACTGCGTTGGGTGTTAAACTTACTGGCCAATAGATCTCCCAATTACCTCCAGGCTCAGCATTAACCCTTTGGGAGGGCAATGCTGTTGTGGCGACCAGGTCCTGGGGCGCCACACTCCCCCTTAGTTAAATTCAGTACTCCCGGACTGTAGAAACAAACATGACATGTTAGAACATTTCATCCCATTATGGGAGGTGCATTACTTGAACGTTACAAACTTAAACATTACTATAAGAGTCCAGTGTGGCTCCCTGCCGGGTGTCCATTACACTGCTCCATGGGGGACCCGCCACGATCAAACCCCCAACGTAGGCTCTGGGCGTGCGTCAGAGCATTGATGACCCCACTCTATGCACGCCGGACGGGTTTTTCTTCAGGGGTGTTGGGCACACTGGTGCTAACTATGAACAATTTAGGTGTTGGCCACCCATAGTCCAGTGGCCCAATTGTCCATTTACTTAGTCACCTAAGGCAAAAAGCATTTTATACACAACACGACAGACATTTCACATAACTATTTACATTCTGTTAGGTATTTTATTTTCTATATTCTATACCTTGGAGGGGGCTGTCCCCGAGTGCTACGTTGGACCGGCGTAGCTCTGGGGTTGGTCCCTGACTACTTGGAGTTTCTGCCCCCCCCGTGTTAGTGGTAGGCCTAACCCTGACAGGAATGCATGTTGGTTGCCTACGGGATCTCAGACTCGCCACGGGTACGGCAGGTTCGCCACTGGCAGGGGGTGGAACCTCCTGTTCCACTGCTGGCGTGTCACCTCGTGTTGGAGCGGATGGTTCTTTAGGCGGGTCTGGAACCTCTTCTGTTTCTGGCTCAACCAACTGCGGGAACGTCAAGACCGGTACCACTATGGCATTGTTTATTCGTGTCCAAGTTTTGGGGAACTTTCCAAGGATTGTTTGGATCATCCCTTCCTCTTTTTCTTGACTTTGGGGACTTTCTTGTACTTCTTCTACTTCTTTTTGGGTTCTGCACCATTCAGGGCACGCTTTCAGGCGGTCCCGAGAAACTGCTTGATAGGTCTTGCCTTCATCCTTGCTTATGAGGCATACCTTACTGTTGTCAAAGTTGGAGGGGATAATGGTGTAGGGCTCGTTCTCCCACTGATAATCCAATTTATGCGTCTTCCGCTTCTTCTTGAGGACTTGCTCTCCAGGTGCTAAGGGAGTTGCTGGGGCTGTTTGATTGTAATGCTGCTCTTGTCTCGTTCTTGCTTGAGACAGGCTCCTCTCTACGCATTCCTGGACCTTACGGTACCGCTGCTGCCGCTCTGTATCCCAATCCTCTATTTCCTGAACCGCCTCAGGTGACACAGTCCCCATCTCAAAGTCTACAGGCAACTTGCCAGGTCTGGCTCGCATCAGGTAAGCAGGGCTGCAGTTGGTCGAATTCACCGGGATATGGTTGTACAAGTCTACCAGATCTGGTAACTTTTCTGGCCATTGGTTTCTTTCTTCCAAAGGTAGAGTCTTGAGCATATCAATAACCACATGGTTCATCTTCTCGCACAATCCATTGGTTTGGGGGTGGTACGGTGTGGTTCTGATTTTCTTACAACCGTACATGTTACAGAACTCTTGGAACACTTCTGCCTCGAATGCAGGACCCTGATCAGTCAGTACCCTTTCAGGGTAACCGTGAGGTCGACAAAAGTAGGCCTGAAACGCTCTCGCTGCTGTTCTGGCTGTCTGGTCCTTCACGGGCACTACTACCAGGAAACGCGAGTAATGGTCCACAATGGTGAGGGCGTACACATAGCCTGACCGGCTTGGTGTTAACTTCACGTGGTCCAGGGCCACCAACTCCAGGGGCTGCTTCGTGACAATTGGCTGTAGGGGAGACCTCTGGCTGGCATCATCTTTCCGCCTCAGATTACACGGACCACAGTCTCGGCACCACTTCTCGACTGTCTTTCTCATGTGCACCCAGTAGAACCGATCACGGAGTAGGGTCTCCAACTTCTTCCACCCGAAGTGTCCTGCGTTATCATGATAAGCTGCTAGGACCATTGGAGCATCCCTCTGTGGGACCACTATCTGCCAGACAAGTTCATTCGTTCGCCAGTTGACATATCTCTTGCAGAGCTTGCCTTGGTAGGTGAACAGTCGTCCCCTCTCCTTCCACAGCTGCTGGGCTTCTTCTGGAGCATCTGGGCCAAGATGAGTCTCAGCTTGTGCTAGCTTTCTTTGACCAGCCGCACAGCCGGGTCACCGTTCTGTGTCTCTTCCCAATTATGGTGGAGTAATGGGTTGACCGAGACTTCGTGCTGGCTCGAGCGCTTCACTCCCACAGCATGCTCACACTGGGAAACACCCTAATGATGGAAAGCCGGTAACTCTATCTCTTCGAGTTCATCCAGGTCTTCTCCAGATTCGGGTAAGTGAGGCATTCTGGACAGCGCATCAGCATTGTTATTCTTCTTGCCAGCCCGATACTTGATGGTAAAGTCAAAGTTAGACAGCCGGGCCATCCATCGCTGTTCCAACGCACCTAACTTGGCTGTTGCCAGGTGTGTCAACGGATTGTTGTCCATGAAGATGGTGAACTTGGCCGACGCCAGATAGTGCTTGAAGCGTTCAGTCACTACCCAAACAATAGCGAGGAACTCCAGCTTGAAGGAACTGTAGTTTTCTGGATTCCTTTCTGTGGGCCGAAGCTTCCTACTGGCGTACGCTATCACCCTCTCTCTGCCTCCCTGCACCTGGGACAGAACTGCTCCCAGTCCCACGTTGCTGGCATCTGTATACAGTACAAACGGCTGGCTGTAGTCAGGGTAGGCCAGAATTTCTTCTCCCGTGAGAGCCCCTTTCAGCCGGACAAAGGATGTTTCTAGTTGGCTGCTCCATTCAAATGGAGGGCTCTGCTTCTTAGCCTGCTTTGGCTGGCCCACCAGGAGATCTTGAAGGGGCGCTGCTATCTTGGTGAAACCATCAATGAACCTTCGGTAGTAGCCCACCAGCCCAAGGAACTGCCGCACCTCCTTTACCGTGGTGGGTCTTGGCCAGTCCTTGATTACGGTGACTTTCTCCGGATCAGGTGCCACACCTTCTGCGCTGACCACATGACCCAGGTACTGTACCTTTGGCTTCAAGAGGTGACATTTGGACGGCTTTATCTTCAGGCCATATTTCGACAAGGACTCAAACACTTCTGCTAAGTGCCTCAGGTGGTCTTCATAAGTCTTGGAGTAGACTATGACGTCATCCAGGTACAATAGCACGGTTTCAAAGTTGTGGTGGCCCAAACAGCACCGAATGGCATACAGTTGAACTCACAGAGGACCATTGGTGTCGTGAATGCAGTCTTCTCCTTGTCCGCCTCTGCCACGGGAACCTGCCAATACTCACTGGTGAGATCCAAGGTGGAGAAATAGTTAGCTGACTTTAAGGCTGTTAGTGACTCCTCTATTCTGGGCAGTGGATAAGTATCTTTATGTGTAATGCGGTTAATTTGCCTGTAATCTACACACATTCTCATTGTACCATCTTTTTTCTTTACGAGCACTAGTGGAGCTGCCCAGGGGCTACAACTATCTCTGATAACCCCAGCCTCCTTCATTTCCCGTAACATTTCTTTGGCACGCTGATACTGTGCAGGGGGTACAGGGCGGTATCTCTCTTTAATGGGATGATGATCACCCGTGGGGATTTGATGTTTAACCCCTTTCACCTGCCCAAAATCTAGGGGGTGTTTGCTGAAGACCCGCTCGTACTCCTGTACCACCCGGTAAACCCCATGTTTTTGGTGTGAGGGGGTGGAGTCGGTGCCCACATGTAATTTTTGGCACCAGTCTTCCAGCTGTCCCTGGGAGCCATTGTCTTCCGCCTGGTCAGACGGGATCAAGGGTTCCACTGCTTTGATGGTATTGTTGCTGACAGTGTACAGTTTTGCTACAGTGGCGTACCGGGGCAATTTGGCCTCCTCCTCCCCACAATTCAGGACACGGACGGGCACTCTCCCCTTGCGGACGTCTGCTACCCCTCTGGCTACCAGGACTCCAGGCCTACTGTCTGAATACACCGGTTCTACCAAGGCATGGTAATCCTGACCCTTGAGGCCTATTGCTGCCCGACACCATATCAACATTTCACTTCTTGGGGGTATTGCAATGGGGAGGGGGTCACTTACCCTCACACTGCCAATTTCTCCTCCGGCCAGCTCTACCTGCTGCCTCCTCATCAGGGCTCTGATCTCCCTCTGTAGGGCACGCTGCTGCCCGGAGCTGGCAGTTTCAGCCGCCTGTTGCAACAAAATTATCACTTCGGCAATACAATTTTCTATCACATTTGTACCAATGGTTAGCAGTGGGTCAGATTCTTTGCGATCTATATCTACAATTATCATCCCCTGACATGGCAATTCTACCCGCCCCACTTTAATGGTTACTTCTTTGTACCCAATTTGAGGTAAGGGCTGACCATTACTGGCCACAATTGTTAAATCATCATCTGGGCCATGGTCAATGTCTGAATCAGCCCAATATCTTTTGTACAGTTTGTAGGGGATGGTTGTTACCTGGGACCCCGTATCCAGGAGGGCATTCAAAGGGATCCCATCCAGCACAATAGGAAGGACCGGTCGTCCTCCCACATACTTGCTGCGGCTGGGGTTTGAGCCGGGCTTCCTTACACCTGGGGGTTGGCTCCTGGCCCCAGGCTCGGCCCATTTAAAGGACAGCGTTGTGCAATGTGTCCCGCCTGGCTGCAGCGGCGGCAGATCGGTTGTCCTGTTGAATCATACCGGTCTGTGTCTTTTCCTCGGGTCGGCGGAATCCTCCTCTGTCGCATCCATGGGACGTCATCTGGGCTGGAGGCCAACTCGATTCTTGCAGGCGATGGGGTCACTTGTAGAGACTGCACGGTCTTGGTAAGGGCAGCTACAGTCTTGGTCAGCTCCTAGACCTGCTGTCTGAGCTCTGCAGTGGGATCCTTATCCAGGGACTGCGCCTCAGCCCCTGCAGCGGCTCGTGTTGCAGGCACCACCCCGGGGTACGTGATAGCAAGAGGCCGGAGGGGTACTGGGTCGTTCGGTGTAGATTCTCTCAGTACCCGGATGGCCTGGTCCTTAAACTTTGCAAAGTCCAGAGCAGGGTTCTGCAGCACCATGATACGCAGTTGGGTCCTGTGGGCATCTGACAGGAGCCCCTCTATGAACTGCTCAGTTAGGAGTTTGTGTTCTTCACGTACACTCTCTGGGTCCACCTGTTTAACTGCTTTCAGGGCCTCCTGCAAGTTTAAGGCATAGTCCCTTATGCTGTCTGTGGCCCGCTGCTTGCACCCAAAGAATCTCATCTTTATCTTTGCTGCGGTGCGGATGTCAAAAGTACTCTTTAACTTGGCCAGTATCTGGGTTACTGTACCTTTATCTGTGTCAGGCCAGGACTTCACTTCACGCTGTGCCGCGCCGGCTAGCTGTCCCATTAATATGCCCACCTTCTGGCTCTCAGTCAGAGGATACACCCGGAACAAGCTGTGCAGGCTTTCTCTGAAGTCGCTCAAGGTATGGGACTCCCCGGAGTACTGCGGCAGCCATTCTGCTCCCGGGATGTACGGCATTGTGATCGGCATTACCAGCGCTACAGCGGGGGCTGGGGCGACGGCGACTGGGATTGCTTCGGCCGGTGCTGCGGTGTCTCGGGCGATGGCAGCCACCTGCTCTCCCTCTGAGTCGGACATCTTCCTCCCCCTTAGTGAACCTTACCAGGCTCCGTTCACTTTTCAAATTTCCTTCTGGGTCGCGCGGGGTTAACAGCGCTCTGCTCTGATGGCGCGCTCCCTTCGCGCTCTTTGTCAGGCACGCCCCCCTTCTTCCTGCGCTCAGTGTCTTCAATGGCGGCAGTTTCTCGGTAAAACACAGGCTTTTTCACTATTCTTCAGGCGCACAGTACCCGGTGTGACCGGGCACGAAATCCTGTTCGTGACGCCAAAGTTGACTCGCCCACCCCAGGGCTATGGGACACCCGGTGCCGGGCCGGACTAGTCCGGTGGTAGTCAGTGGTGGCTGGGCCCGGCTCCGTGGCCCTGGTGGGTGTCAGTAAAATATGTGGCTTGGTGAATAAAGTTGTGTTCGTGACGCCACCTGTGGTGTGCGGCTATTAAGCCGCCGCTGCTGTGTGAGGCCTCCGGGTGATATTATGGCAGCAATGGTGGTTCTGCTCCCCACAGGTGGAGCAATGCCCGAGGCACAGTTGGTGCTTGTGGAAGTCTATGGTGTTGTGTGACTAACATGGTGCAGGGCCGACAAGCAATGAAAGAAACAGGCACAAACAGTAGTCTCTTTACCTTCTCCTCTTTTACTCGGCAGAAGTTTAGTCCAGGGAGACCGTCACAGATGGTAAAGATGGTCCGGCCGGCCTGGAAGTGCCTGGGGTGATCTTTGGCCAGTTGAGTATGGGGCCTACTCCCTAATCTTTCTTTGTTGTTTTAGGACACTGCACTTTGGGTTAGCAATTGCCCTCCTGCTGCTGGGACTGGTGGTTCGTCCCTTTTTCTGTGTGGTAGACTGCGCAGACCCTCTCTGGTGCTTCTCTGCTGGAGTCCACACCGGGCCCTTGGGATGCAGCTGTACCTTCAGATTGCTTCTGGGCCAGGGGGCTTGCAGCTCTCCTGCCCTCCGGATTCAGCTACCAGGGATGGATTTTATACCCTGGCAACCACAGACTCCGATGTCCGAGTCTCCTCTGTGCCTCTCTGCACCTCTTGCTTCACTGGGCCAAGCTATCCCAGCTCCAGGCCCCAGTTCTGCAAGACAGCACTACTCTCCGTCTGTCCTCTTTCACTCCTGTCTACAGACTAACTGCTATTTCCTCCCTCCAGCCAGACTTAAGGAATCCTCCCTGAAATTCCAGGTTCAGAGCTCCCTCTGCTGGCCGGAGGGAGAACTGCGTTGGGTGTTAAACTTACTGGCCAATAGATCTCCCAATTACCTCCAGGCTCAGCATTAACCCTTAGGGAGGGCAATGCTGTTGTGGCGACCAGGTCCTGGGGCGCCACACACTGACTGTTTGCTAGTATAATGGCTTAGTTAAAAAGAGTTGGAGTGTGCAATGCAGGCAGACGTGCTGCAAATATCTTTCCACTAGTGTGACTACACAAAAGTACAATAGTCACGTTTAGGATGCCACTAGGTACACTGACTGTTTGCTAGTATAATGGCTTAGTTAAAAAGAGTTGGAGTGTGCAATGCAGGCAGACGTGCTGCAAATATCTTTCCACTAGTGTGACTACACAAAAGTACAATAGTCATGTTTAGGATGCCACTAGGTACACTGACTGTTTGCTAGTATAATGGCTTAGTTAAAAAGAGTTGGAGTGTGCAATGCAGGCAGACGTGCTGCAAATATCTTTCCACTAGTGTGACTACAAAAAAGTACAATAGTCACGTTTAGGATGCCACTAGGTACACTGACTGTTTGCTAGTATAATGGCTTAGTTAAAAAGAGTTGGAGTGTGCAATGCAGGCAGACGTGCTGCAAATATCTTTCCACTAGTGTGACTACACAAAAGTACAATTGTCACGTTTAGGATGCCACTAGGTACACTGACTGTTTGCTAGTATAATGGCTTAGTTAAAAAGAGTTGGAGTGTGCAATGCAGGCAGACGTGCTGCAAATATCTTTCCACTAGTGTGACTACACAAAAGTACAATAGTCACGTTTAGGCTGGACTCACACGAGCGTATGGCATCCGATGCGAGAGCATCGGATGCGATATGCTAATGTCCCCCGGCTCAGGCTCTGCTGCGAGCATGAGCCGGGTGTCATGCGACTGTAACCCGATCTTGCGATCGGGGCACAGCTATGAAGCTGAGTGCAGGCGCTGCGGAGGAGAGGGAGGGGTTAATCCTCCCATCTCCTCCACTGTCAGCCTGTGCGTAGATCGCACTGCACTGGGATAACATCCGAGTGCAGTCCGGTGTATCTCTCGCATCCATTCACTTGAATGGGTGCGAGAGATACGGCTCTCGCAGACAATCGCAGCATGCTGCCACTTTTCTCGCATCCAGAATCTGGATGCGAGAAAAGTTGACCAACAGCTCGCCCTCATTGCCTAACATTGGTCAGAGTGCAATGCGAGAATTTCTCGCATTGCACTCGTCCGATTTTCACGCTCGTGTGAGCGTACCCTTAGGATGCCACTAGGTACACTGACTGTTTGCTAGTATAATGGCTTAATTAAAAAAAGTTTGAGTGTGCAATGCAGGCAGACGTGCTGCAAATATCTTTGCACTAGTGTGACTACACAAAAGTCCAATAGCCACGTTTAGGATGCCACTAGGTACACTGACTGTTTGCTAGTATAATGGCTTAGTTAAAAAGAGTTGGAGTGTGCAATGCAGGCAGACGTGCTGCAAATATCTTTCCACTAGTGTGACTACACAAAAGTACAATAGCCACGTTTAGGATGCCACTAGGTACACTGAGTGTTTGCTAGTATAATGGCTTAGTTAAAAAAAGTTTGAGTGTGCAATGCAGGCAGACGTGCTGCAAATATCTTTGCACTAGTGTGACTACACAAAAGTCCAATAGCCACGTTTAGGATGCCACTAGGTACACTGACTGTTTGCTAGTATAATAGCTTAGTTAAAAAGAGTTGGAGTGTGCAGAGGACAGGAGGGTACAGTGCCAGGATTGTGGGGCTCTGGGTAGAGGAAAGGAAGCCTGCCTTTCTATTCCCTCCTAATGGGGAAATGCAGCGACGAAATCCCTGACCTTGGCTACACAGACGCTGTCGCTGTTTTCAGGACCTGTCACCTATGGCTCTGACCCTGCCGGTTTGAGCCCTTAAAAGGACTGATAGAAAGTGCTCTCCCTAAGCTGTCTAGCGCTGTGTATGGAACGCATACAGCTGTATCGGCGATAGGACAAAGGACGGAGCTGCGACAGTGATGTCTGACACCCATGACGCAGAAGAGATAATGGCGTCCGGATGGGCAGATACTCGTTTTTATAATGCAGGGACATGTGACATGGACATCCTATCACACATGCCGTTGCTTCTCTGGCTAAAAGTCCACTTAGCTGTGTGTGTGTCTGGGATTGGCTGACATGCTGGCCCGCCCCACTACACGCGCGCGCTTAGGGAAGGAAGACAAGGAAAAAAAAAAAATGGCCATTATACAAACAGCAGTGATCTGAAGGCGCTGTTCCCGCACACTATACACTGAAATGTCATAATAGTGTGAGTCACAGAGTGACTTACACTATTACAGCAGAAAGCCAGCTAGGAATTAGCTGTTTTTTTGCTGCTAGAACCGTTCTCGAACGTTTCTAGAACTATCGAGCTTTTGCAAAAAACTCGAGTTCTAGTTCGATCTAGAACAGGCCCCAAAATCACTCGAGCTTAGAACTGGAGAACCTCGAACCGCGAACCGCGCTCAACTCTAAATGTGAGTGATCATATAAGGGCAATGAGTCTTCAAATCCCCAGAATAAACATCACTTAGCACTATGAATTAAAATTTGAGAAGCTTTAGGGCTCTGGCCAACCAGCACAGCAGTAGTAAAAAGCTTTGAGTTGCATGGCCTCTCTAAAGAGTAATTGCAAAGTAGGGGTGGGAGATGAAGCATGAGTTAGCAGTGATCGACCAAAAAAAAATCGCAATGCAATGGAGCAGACTAAACCGGGGTGCAGAGTCAACTGGATCCCATATATTCATCTTATACCACCTCAAGGTGGCAAGGACTTTGCTGCAGAAGTATCTCAAGATTGTCCTCCAAAGTAGTCATGGATTTACCGCTGTATGTCCTTACATGTAGAGTAATGGTCAGTTGATCAGGTTAGGAAAAGAGACTGCAAGTGGACAAATGGAATTGGGCAAGATGAGTAAAAATGAAGGTCACCTAACTTTTGGGACTTTTATTGCCCCTTGTAGTGAAACTATTAACAAAAGCTAGTAGCTGTGCCCAACCTTACAGGAACAGTATATGCACTTATATTCTGAGGGGAATTCACTGCATACATATTTTACAGTCCAATCCAGCTCTAGAAGTGGCTCATCATAGAAGTCTATATTGCGCTGGTCTTTTCTCTGTAAAATGGGATCTAAGAGATGATGCCATTCCTCATTGACAGTCACATCCTCATGTAATCCATATACTCTGACAATCTACTGTAAAAGTGAAAAAAAAAGTAAAAAAAAAGTCAGAAAATTTTAGACATGTAGTTGATAGATGGATAGAATTGAGCGGACTCGTGGAAGTGGTCCGACCGGACTTTAGTTAAAAGTTAGGTTCAGGACCCAGACTTAACCTCAGCCCCCAAATCCCATATAAGTCAATGAGGACCAGAACATCTGTACTCTAAATTAGCTGTAAAATGGTGATAGTGAAGACTACAGGGCTCAAAAAAAGAAGAAAAATAGGGTAAGAGCAGGACAATTGCTGTGCAAATATGTGAATAGCAAATAATTCAAAAAAGACTTGGATTGCTCCTTTTGTTGATAACCAGCGCAGGTAAAACAGACAGCTGCAGGCTGCAACCTTCAGCTGTCTGCTTTATCTTGGCTGGTTATCAAAAATAGAGGGGATCCCACACCTATTTTAAAATTATGTAATACATCATTTAAAAAAATGGCATGGGGCCCCCTCTATTTTTGATAACCAGTCATTGTAAAGCAGACAGCTGGGGGCTGTTATTATTAGGCTTGGAAGGCCCATGGTTATTTGACCCATTTCAGTCAACAAATATCAGCCCTCATCTGCTCCAGAAGTGGTGCATCCATTAGATGTGCCAATTCTGGCTCTTTGATAGGCTCTTCCCGATTGTCCTGGGAATCATGGTAATACTTTTGGGGTAGATGTCAGCTGTGACTTGACAGCTGGCATGATGCCCAGTGGTTAGTAATGCAGAGGTGTCTGTCAGACACACCCAGTACTAACCTGGTAAGAATAGATTTAAAAAAACACAGGTATGGAATTTCTCACGAGCGAGAGAAATTCTGGGCTGCCATTGACCTGCAGTGACCTTTGCAACCTTATTCTGTGAATGTATTCAGAACAAAGTGCCATAGGAATCGATGGGCATTGTGGGACATTACATCGGAACGTCCAGGATTTGTTTTGAATTAATAAATTTGGTGAACGAGGCTGTGTGAGGGAGTCTTTATTCCCCAACTGGATTATGTTGGAATTTCGAGAATATTTTTAAATTAATAAAGCTCTTGATGGCTGGCACTTAGGATTTCAGTGGGTTGCTTTATATGGAGAACCCTATCCCCCGCGTTGTGCTGATGCCTTCAATCTCTGAGCTCTTAGGGAAGTTCATGAAGATACTTGCCCTCCCAAGTTAATTTTCAGGACGTTGAATCGGTTCCTGACCTAGGGTCCTGTTCCCCGTCGTGCTCGGTACCGGTCCGCTTATTGGGCTTGCTGATGCCGACAGTCCTCCAAGACTATGTCTGTCGCACCCTTTTCCAATGTCACTGCTACCGGTCCCGGACTCCTGTGGTCCCGGACCACCGTCTGTAACCCAACCCCGGTCTAGCTCCCCGGGAGCTACCACTCCAACTCCTCACACTTTGAGGGCTCTCACTACTCTCTCCATTCTTCCCTCCCACCAGTCTGCCTGACCCCTAGGTGGGTGGCCCTACTCCAGCTGGACCATCTCACTGGTGTGTCTGACAGGTTTGATGTGAGGTGTGGTTGGGATTTGTGGTGCTGATGGAGGTGACATCGGTTATTGGGAACCTGGAACCATGGGTGTTGGGTCCTGCACCCTGTGGGACAGGATGCAGTGCCCTTTGGCTCCCTGATATAGTCAGGGACGCTACATTGCCACCTCGATAAGCTGGAGCATTGTCGTCCATGAAGATGAAATTAGGCCTGTGTTGTTCATGGAGAGGCACAATGACTGGATTCATGATGTTATTCCAGTAGTAGGGGGTTGTCACTGTGTGGCACCCCTGAGACCTTCAGGGCACTACAGGGAAATGCATCCTCTTGGGGATGCAAGACCTACCCCCTGGGGCATGGAGTATTAGTGCCGATTCCACCAAAACACGACCAAAATCCCAGTTCTCCACTCCACACATAGGGTTAACCATAGAGGGTTAACCATGTAAGGGGATGGTCGCCATGGGAACAAATCCCTGGGTATAGCCAGCCTGGTGGGAGGAGTCTGTAGTCAATCTAGAGAGTGTGGCACAGAGAAGAGGTGTGCGGATGTGCCTGAGCTGGGTCTGTGTAATGGTGACCCTGGGGGCACAGGAGAGAGGTCGCCAGGATGGGTACCGGAGATAACGCTGGGACCGGAGCACAAACAGGGCACAGGGCCCTAGATCAAGTGTCAGTTTCAAACAGTTTGATAAATTCCTGCCCAGTGAGGACACCTTCACGGACTTCATTGGACCAAATAATCCGGGGGCATCAGCAGTAAACTAGGATCAAGGTTCGGACACTTACCTCCCCACAAGGTTCGCACTGCCTGTCGTATGGAGAAAGAGGCTGTACCCCAAAAGGGACAGTCGGGCCCCAAACGCTCCACGCTACGGGGACCCAACCAACAGAGAGACAGAGCAACCTGGGTCACTACATTGGTACTCAAACAACTGGGACCTGAACCAGCCACCCCTGGGTCCAAGTCAGTAGAGACTGTTAAAGACAACTTGGTATGGTCTCTATGATTACCCCCGTTACATCTCCCAGGCATAGCCCTACCTGCGGAGGGCCTAACACCATTGCTGCAATCACCACCAGCTCTGGGAGTACTTACATTCAGCAGCGGCGGTTCTCCATCCCTAACCGCAACCTGCAGGTGGCATCACATGACAATAACTCTTATCACCCCTGTAAATATCCCCCATTACAAAAGAGGCCCAGGGCACGGGACCAGGCAATGGCCACCAGAGTGACATTCCCATTTGTTGTAGGACATGTCATCCACACGGAGCAGGGAAGGGGGATGGCGATGGCAAGAAGATAGGAGGCGTAGGATCGAGACCAGTGACGTTCGTCAGACCAGACAGTTCCATATGTGAGTATAATAAAAGGTGTTTTTTACATTATATAGAGCAGCCTGGGCATTTTTATACAGTATTCTAGAATTCTTTATATAAAGGCTCCCTGGTGGTGGCCGCATCTTATAGGGGACAAAGCTGGTGACAGGTTCCCTTTAATGTAAACTTAAAATGTACCAAATGTATCAAATGGTTTGTGCTGTTTGGCTAATTGTAAAACATAAGGCACTTTAACCATTAAAATCGTAGCTGGGGTGCTCTCATAGGTTTCCACACCATATAGAAATATAGCAGGCAATGGATATCGCTGCTTCATAGATTCCATACAGATGGTGCCATCTCACAAGCGCTTTACAAATACACAGCGGTGGATGCCGCTTTCAATAGAGCCTTATCTTACAGCACATATCAAGCGCTTTATAAACATATAGCGGTGGACACCGCTTTCAATAGAGCCTTATCTTACAGCATGGGCGTACCCAGCGAGGGGCAGGGGGGGCAGCTGCCCCCCCTAGAAGCAGGGGCATGGTGTAGTGGGCCGGTGCCTGTAGTGGGCCGGTGCCTGTAGTGGGCTGCTGAATCTGCAGCCACCGCCACGCTTCTCAGCAGTGTGTGCATGCCCGACACACTTGCTGCAGCAGGACCAGTAGATAGCGCTGTGCTGTGTCGGCTCTGCTGTGTGATATTATGTCCGGAATGCACACAATGCTGAGGAGCGCAGCAGTGGCGGTAGCGGTGACCGCAGCTTCCTCCTTCCGTTCCTATTCAAATGTATTTGCGTCTTTCAGAGGTAAATACATTTGAATAGCGTGCTGGGACTGGGCTCCGCCCCCGACGTGCAGCAACGTGATGAGATCAGCACCTTGCTGACGTCATCACAGTGCTGTGGGCGCCACACGGAGACATCAGGCAGCGGTAATCGCTCCATGGAGGAGCCGAAAAGACAGGTTTAATTAATGGGGATGAGTGGGGAGGGGCTAAGGACACATAACGGGGAACATTTGTGAAGGAACACAGCTTTGTGACAGGCAAAGGGGAGTACTGTATTCCGAGGGAGGGGGGGAGGCAGGAGTGTGAGTGTGTAGTGATGGGGTAGTGTAATTTGTGTGTGTAGGGGGTAATGGGGGTTGCAATGTATTATGTCTGGAGAGGGGGTAATGGGGGGTGCATTGTATTGTGTGTGTGTGTGTGTGTGTGTGTGTGTGTGTTTGTGTGTGTGTGTGTGCGTGTGTCTAGGGGTGATGGGGGTGCATTGTATTGTGTGTGTGGGATGGGGTAATGGGGGGTGCATTGTGTGTGTGGGGAGGGGCGCGGAGTCATTAATCGAGCTATAATTACATTTAATTCTCTTAAAATTTTCGTTTCATTCACCTTTTCCGTTCTAATATTTTACAACCTGAACGACCATGGCTTGCCCCCCCTACTTTTGATCCTGGGTACGCCCATGTCTTACAGCGCATGCGTAATAGCGCTTTGCACATGTTCCCTACTCAAGGAGTTTTTATGGTTTGAAGGCATAATTCATTTGTTGGTCATTGACAAAGGCCATGTTCTGGGCCGAAACGTCTGATGCACTAAGACTGAATGTTTAATAAATTTTCCATGTTTTTCACTTTAATCTAGAAATGCCTCTTTTCTATTATTGTGCTGTTTGGCTAAACTTATACCACACATTACTTGGCATACTTTGTGAGAAAAATGCGGGCCATCATTTTGAAACATAGAGTTGCAAGTTGGGCCATGACTAGAGATGAGCGAACCGGCCGTGGTTCGGCTCGAGTTTGGTTCGCCGAACGGAGGTCTCGTTCGAGTTCGGTTCGGCGAACCACTCGAACCCCATAGAAAACAATGGGAGGCAATCACAAACACATAAAAACACCTAGAAAACACCCTCAAAGGTGTCCAAAAGGTGACAAACAACTCACAACACAACACAAACACATGGGAAAGTGACAAGGACATATACTCATGCGAAAACAAAAGAGCTGGACAAGGAAAAAGAGGAGGACACACAGATATATGAGTATATGCAAGGAAACATCGATGTCATTACTGTGCATCTTGAGCCTTGCTCATTTTAGGCTTCCAATCTGGATAAATTGCCTGAGCTCGCCACGTACACCTTGGGGATCTTGTCGTTTCCTGCAGCCAGTGTTCTCTCGGAACCTGTCTTCAGTGCTGCTGGGGGTCTGCTGACAGATAAGCACACGCGTCTGTCCACTGAAATTGTGGACATGGCTCTCAGAGGACGTTTCTTCCCCTTGGTCATCCAGGGGAGGCGAAAGGCACGCATATTTTTGAGAGTGCTTCATGCAAAGCATATTTTTAATTTTTAAAAGGGGGGTCAACTGATGACAGTCAAGTGGGGTGTGTGTGGCCCAATTAGTGGAAACGAGGGAGACTGTGGTTGGAGTCCCCTCGCTGTGTTTCTAAAAGAACCAAGATGAACAAGTCACGGCTCTCAGAGGACTTTTCTTCCCCTGGGTCATCTAGGGGAGACGAAAGGCATGCGTATTTTTGAGAGTGCTTCATGCAAAGCATCTTTTTCATTTTCAAAAGGGGGGTCAACTGATGACAGTCAAGTGGGTGTGTGTGGCCCAATTAGTGGAAACGAGGGAGACTGTGGATGGAGTCCCCTCGCTGTTTTTTACATGATTTTCGAAGTGCATGACATGCCTAAGAGGTTTAGTTTCAGCATCTCAAACTTGTTGGCTACAGAAAGGCTGCCTTTACACCCTTTTGTCATCAAGGATTTTCGAGACCTTATTACCATTGCAGTGCCCCAAGAGCCGATGGCCATTTGCCACTCCTTCTCCAAGAAAG
Organism: Anomaloglossus baeobatrachus; assembly: GCF_048569485.1. Classification (NCBI taxonomy): domain Eukaryota; kingdom Metazoa; phylum Chordata; class Amphibia; order Anura; family Aromobatidae; genus Anomaloglossus; species Anomaloglossus baeobatrachus. Next base: position 89,753,424 of record NC_134354.1, on the reverse strand, counting down.
GGGTGCCCGCACTAACACAGCAGGTCGCACACAACATCACCGCTTCCTTGAGAAACTCTGTGTGTGACAGGGTGCATTTCACCACAGATACTTGGAACAGTAAGAATGGACAGTGGCGTTACATGTTGCTGACTGGGCACTGGGTAACTATGGTGATAGATGGAGAAGTGTCTGCTGTACAAATCTTTCTGTCCCCACGAGTTGTGTGTTTCAATCCTTCCTCTGTATGTACAAGTTCCTCCACTGCTTCCTGCACCTCAGCCCAAACCCTGTGTGGTCAGGCCACCCTTCCTTTTAAGTGCGCCCAAGGAATCCCACACACCTCCTTACTATGCTGGCAGCAGAGCTCAAGGCCTTCAGGCGGTCAAATGTTTACTTTTAAATGTAGGGTAAATGTGAGACACCGCTGAGGAGTTGTGGACGGTTAGCTCTGTAAAGTGAGACCGAGTTTCATCAATGGTTGTCTCCACTCAACCAGCAGCCAGGGAATGCCGGGTGCGACAATGATGCTAAACAGTCTGCGGCCCTTCTTCAGGGCAATGTGACACACGGGCCTTGTATGGCTCACGTGTTGAATCCGAATCTCCAGCAATTTTTAAAACACTATCCCGGCCTTCATGTCCTTCTGTGGAAGGCACGGTGTAACGCCTGCCTGGATCGACACACTCAGACGGGCTATAAAGGATAGGCTAGAGGGAACCCACTCACCAAGCTGGACCCCAAGAACCCTGAAACCCTTTAACCGCTATACAGTGATTTTGAATGACACAGGGCCCAAGTTGATCAATACCTGTGGAAGGCTGCAGTTCCAGAGAATAGTAGTCATGCAGGGTCAAAACATTAATTGAGGAAGAGGAACAGAATGGGAGTGACAGGACTTAATCAGAAAACAAGCAGAGGTGAAATGCAAATCGGCCAATGAGGTACCTAAACAGCAAGCAGGAAAAGTAGTCAGGTAACAAGCACACAAACTCATAAAACTAAACTGTAGGTAACAGTAATCAGAGGTTCATAGCTTTGCCTGGCAGTGGTCTTCAGACAGGAGGGGCCTAAAAAAGGGTGTTGTGTCTTCCCATTGTTTGTAGCTGAATGATGGTACTTTATCTGTGAGATACCCACCACCTGCATTCAGCCATTGGTTTTGCATATGTGAAGGTAACGCAGCCCAGTGGGTGAGCATAACCTGCGTCCACCTGCTTGACTGCGGGACTTGTATGGCTCATGTGTTTAATCTGATTCTCCAGCAATTTTTAAAACAACATCCCGGCCTACATGGCCTTGTACAGCGGGCACGCTCGCTATGTGCTCACTTCCATCGTTCGCACCCAGTAGCTCAACAACTTTCATCGCTCCTGAAGTCTTAAGGTCTGGCAGTTAAACGTCTGAAATGCGATGTTCCGACACGCAGGAATTTGAATCTGCACATGTTGCAGCGTCTGTGGCAGCACCGCAGAGCCCAGCTGAAATACGTTATGATGTATACCCTGGGCTAACTTGATCCAGAGGTGGTACAGATCACGCTGCTGGAGTGGTGTCAGATCAAGGACATATGCACCGTTCTACACAGTTTACAAATGTCGACGCAGATGTTTAACACTGGTGATGACATTCTCAGCGTGACAATTTTGGTCATCTACATGATGGAGCACACTGTAAGCATTATTCTGAGTCAGGTGTTGGTCCAAGAGGAAGGGAGGAAGTACTGGAGCAGTCATATGCGGAAGGGATAACAAGATCTACAATGTCCAGACGGTCAGCGGCACCTTGGCGGCAGTCATGGTACGGTAGGGGAGAGGGGTTATCAAGGGCGCATAGTATCAGCAAAACAATTGAGGAAGGTTCAGGCGCCCAGGCAGAAATGGAGGATGAACTGGCGATGGGCATGGAAGACTCAGCAGATTAGTGAGAGCTTGCTCACATTTCGGTTGTGCGAGGTTGTGGGGAGTGGGCAAAGTAAGGAGGGACGATTCTCACCTCTCCGCCACCAACACACCAAGGACTTGGTCCTCCTGGATGCACAAGACACATGAGAGCCTTCTTGCTGCACTACCTACAACATGACCCTTGGCTTGTACGAATTCCAAGTCATGCTGACTACTGGGTTGCCACACTGTTAGATCCCTGGTACAACACAAAATTTTGAGAAATAATTCCTGCCATAGAAAGGGACGCACGTATGCAGGAGTATCAGCAGAAGATGTTACGCAATCTTACATCTGCTTTTCCACTAAACACCAGTGGTGCACAGAGTGAATCTCAACGCTTTTTCATTGATAGGAGGAAATGGTCTTACTTGTCCACATCTGAGGGACCGAGGGCTGGCTGCTGTGCTGAGATGGCGTTGAGTACGGTGTCTCTGCAGAGTTGCATTTTTGGTCATATACAAACTGAGTTGAAAAAGGACAGATGCTGGTGGAAAGGGGAACAGGTGTGTTTGAAAGTGTAAAAAAGTTTGTGTCCGTGGGTTTGGTGGTTAAGCAACATTAACATTTGCTGAAGAAACAACATCTGCAACAAACTATCCTACATTCATGATCTGTTCATCACTAATAAACTCTCCTTCCTCGCCATCACAGAAATTTGGCTCACCACCTCTGACACAGCCTCTCCTGCTGCACTTTCTTATGGCGGTCTCCAACTCTCTCACACTCCCCGCCCCACTAACAAGCATGGTGGAGGAGTTGGTTTGCTCCTGTCCGACCAATGCTCCTTTACACCAATTCCACTACCACCCTCTGTCACGCTCCCATCTTTTGAGGTGCACTCCGTACGCATCTACGCCCCCTCCAACCTTCAGCTGGCTGTCATTTACCGCCCTCCAGGGCCAGCCACTGCCTTTTTTGATCATTTCACCACCTGGCTACTACACTTCCTTTCCACCGACATCCCCACCATCATCATGGGTGATTTCAATATCCCCATTGACACTTCCCACTCATCTGTCTCCAAACTTCTAACACTCGCTTCCTCCTTCGGCCTCACCCAATGGTCTTCTGCAGCTACTCACAAAGATGGCCACACGCTGGACCTCATCTTCACTCGCCTCTGTTCCCTATCTAACCTCTCTAACTTGCCTCTCCCCCTGTCTGACCACAACCTACTCACATTCTCTTCCCTCTCTTCTCCAAGTATGCAACCCCCCCTCCACAAATTTTCACACCCTCGCAGAAATATCAAACACATTGATTTACACGCCCTTTCTCTGTCCCTTCTCCCCCTCACAGACATTGCATTTCTACATGATGCAGATGCCGCTGCAACTTTATACAGCACTACAATCTCTGCAGCTCTTGAATCAGCTGCCCTCCTCACACACACCAAAACTCGCACAATCAACAGGCAACCCTGGCACACAAGGCAGACTAAAGAACTAAGACGGGCTTCCAGAATTGCTGAGCGCAGATGGAAGAGGTCTCATTCCACTGAGCAATTCATTGCATTTAAAGAGTCCCTCACCACTTTCAAGTCCACACTCACTGCTGCAAAACAAACCTACTTCTCATCCCTCATATCTTCTTTCTCTCACAACCCTAAACAGCTATTCAACACTTTCAATTCTCTCCTCCGGCCTCCGGCACCACCTCCCTCTCCTCTCCTCTCAGCTGAAGACTTTGCCTCTTTCTTCAAGCGGAAGATCGACAACATCAGAGCAAGCTTTGGCCCACAATCCCCACAGCCCCTCATCATAGCTACTCATCCCTCTTCCTCCAAATCCAGCTTCTCCACCATGACAGAAAACAATCTCTCCACTCTACTCTCAAGATCACATCTAACCACCTGTGCACTGGACCCGCTCCCATCGCACCTCATCCCCAACATCACCGCAGTCCTCATCCCAGCCCTAACCCATCTCTTCAACCTATCACTAGCAAGTGGTGTACTCCCTTCATGCTTTAAACATGCCTCTATTACACCCATCATCAAAAAGCCCTCCCTTGACCCATCCTCTGTGTCAAACTATCGCCCCATATCCCTTCTCCCCTACGCCTCAAAACTACTGGAACAGTATGTCCATCTTGAATTGTCCTCATACCTCTCCTCCTGCTCCCTCTTTGACCGGCTTCAATCTGGCTTCCGACCACATCATTCTACTGAAACTGCCCTAACCAAAGTCACCAATGATCTACTAACCGCCAAAGCCAAGCGACACTACTCTATCCTCCTTCTCCTGGACCTGTCCTCTGCCTTCGACACAGTAGACCATTCCCTCCTACTACAGATTCTCTCATCTCTGGGCATCACAGACTTGGCCCTATCTTGGATCTCCTCATACCTAACCGACCGAACTTTCAGCGTCTCCCATTCTCACACCACTTCCTCATCTCGCCCCCTATCTGTCGGTGTCCCTCAAGGCTCAGTTCTTGGACCCCTGCTGTTCTCCATCTACACCTTCGGCCTGGGACAGCTCATAGAGTCCCACGGCTTCCAGTATCATCTCTATGCCGATGACACACAGATCTACCTCTCTGGACCTGACATTACCTCTCTACTAACCAAAATACCACAATGTCTCTCTGCTATTTCATCCTTCTTCTCTGCACGATTCCTAAAACTTAACATGGACAAAACAGAGTTTATTGTCTTTCCTCCTCCTCACTCATCTCCTCCAACAAGCCTTTCCATCAAACTTGATGGTTGCTCACTCACCCCAGTCTCACAAGCTCGTTGCCTTGGAGTGACCCTCGACTCTTCTCTATCCTTCAAGCCACACATCCAAGCCCTCTTCAACTCATGCCGATTACAACTCAAAAATATCTCCCGGATCCGTGCTTTCCTTAACCAAGAATCTGCAAAAACATTAGTGCATGCCCTCATCATCTCCCGCCTCGACTACTGCAACCTCCTGCTCTCTGGCCTACCTTCCAACACTCTTGCACCCCTCCAATCTATCCTAAACTCTGCAGCCCGCTTAATCCACCTCTCCCCTCACTACTCCACAGCCTTGCCACTCTGCCAATCCCTTCACTGGCTTCCCATCGCCCAACGACTCCAGTTCAAAACATTAACCATGACATACAAAGCCATGCACAACCTGTCTCCTCCCTACATCTGTGACCTAGTCTCCCGATACCTACCTGCACGCAATCTTAGATCCTCACAAGATCTCCTTCTCTGCTCCTCTCTTATCTCCTCCTCCCACAATCGTGTACAAGATTTCTCCCGTGCATCCCCCATACTCTGGAACGCACTACCTCAGCACATCAGACTCTCCCCTAAGGTGGAAAGCTTCAAGAGGAACCTCAAGACCCACCTCTTCCAACAAGCCTACAACCTACAATAGCCCTCAGTCCAGTAGACCACTGCACAACCAGCTCTGTCCTCACTTATTGTACCATCGCCCATTCCCTGTAGACTGTGAGACCTCGCGGGCAGGGTCCTCTCTCCTCCTATACCAGTCTGTCTTGTACTGTTAATGATTGTTGTACGTATACCCTCTTTCACTTGTAAAGCGCCATGGAATAAATGGCGCTATAATAATAAATAATAATAATAATAATAATAATCTGGTATGGTGGGACTGGCAGATTTGGATAAGGTGGTATATACTATGTTACCGCTATATAAAAAATATTAAGAAGAAAAGAAAGAGAAAGGTAGATATCCCAATCGCCATTCGGTGTCCACCGTGCTCACAGATGGAAAAGGAGAGGTTGGCAACTGGAAGGTTAGGTGGAGGATACAGAGCAGGTTGACTCTCAAACAAATAGTAGCCTGAACCGAGTTAGACGCCACTTGGATCTGGAGACTTGGAGCCCTGTTAGCGTGACAGGGTCCACACGACCACCCAGCCCCGGAACTCCCTGTTAACAACACAGGGGCCATTGGTTACGCTGTCCGTGTGCGTAGGGGACACACCTGTGGAAGCAGGCGCAGCAGCAGCAGCAGGCCTGTTTATGCCACTGGGCTGCACTAGTAGGACTGGTAGGACAGGAGCTGTTCTTAAACATTCTGCGTTACCAACTGTGGTGGCGGCCTGCATCGATGACCTATCCCTGCCTACCTCTGGCCTAAAGCCACAATGTGTTCAATACATGGAGGTGTGCTCGTTTGGAGCATAATAGAAGACTGGGCACCTTCTTGTTGGCTCCAGCCACTTTTATAACCTGGGTCCACCCCTAACCAGGGTGGACCACAATGCACCTCCTGGAGACAAAAGCAGAGTGACACGTCATGAGTGGCATAAATAGCGTCCTATTTTGAACCGCCACTTGAATGATGACCTCATGGCTGCCACAACCAAAACACCTCAACAGTCAGCGTCTGACCAACAACAATGAGGTGACAAGTCATAGGGGCGGGCCTCTGCAAGCCTGTTGGGAGTGGCCTGGCCAAATGGTCAGGACACCTGATGCCCTGTGGTCTATATGGGCCCCCCATATCAGGGGCAGGGACAAAGAGTTCATTACCCGACCCAGCCTCTGATGCAGTAAGTGCCTGAGCATGCTCAGTAGCATGAAATACAGTTTCTGAAAAAAAGACTATCCGCTTCAGCATGCTGTCTAGGCACAACACAGGACTTAGACCCGGCACGGAGTGCAAGTACCTGTGCAAAGAGGCTTTTCTCAGTCAGTGTGAAGCCCCACAGGTGTTGTGTTGGTGCATTACCTTCAGGGACTCCATGTGGAGGAAGAGTCTGGTCACACTTAGGTTGCTTCTTTATAAGTATTTGCGTGACTCCACTCTCGGTATTGCGGTCAGTGGGGACCGCCACTGCAGTGTAAGGGGACACCTGGGGCTGATGTTGTGTGCAGTTAGTTTTAGTGGCCTCCCGAGAGTGAGTCAAGCCCCAGGGCCCTGTGTAAGTGTGTTGAGCCGCAGGTCGCAGAATGACTCAGGCACAGTCCAAACGAGCATGCGCTGTAGCCCAAAATTAAGACTTTGCCTCAGGAACGACACAGTCAGGCAGAGCATACTCAGTTTGCGAAACACTGGAGTTAGTCTGCGGCTGGGGTAAATCGGCACACAGGAAGGAGCAACTGCGGAAACACTTCGTTCAATTGTGAGGGGAGGAGTACCGTAACGCCAGTGAGCAGCATCCTGTGCCACAGACCAACATTCTTCCGGTGCTCTCTATACTGTTAACTGTTACGAGGGGGACCCGGGGAAGCGTGCCAAGATGGGAAATGGACAGCTTCCGCCGGTCAAGGTCCACTGTGCGGTGTAAGGGACCGCCGCTATGGTGGGTGAAGAGTGAGCGGGTTGCTGCTAGCGATCGTCTGGAATATCACAGACGATCTATGTACACCGATCTGCCCTAACCCGTGAGGGTTGTATGGCACAGATCTCATGGCTCGGTGTACCTGTTGCACGGGGAAGCACAGAGGTGCCCACGCACGTGTGCCAGTGGAAGTCACGAGAATATGGCACGAGGGTAGCACAGAGGTGCCCACGCACGTGTGCTTTCAATAACCAGGTGAGTCCGGTGGAGACTCGAGGAGCTCACCTGGGACAGGAACACGGCCTGTTGAAGGGGATACTGCCGGAGCAGCAAGGCAGGAACACGGCCTGCAAACGAGGTACTGCCGGAGCAGCAAGGGCCAAGCCCACAAGAGACAGTAATGCCTGAGCAGTGGCGTGGCAGCACGCTGCCAGACATCCAAACATAGAAGGACGGTCGCGCGCCGCCATGATGGCAGGGGGAGCTTTTAAGGAGGTGCAGCTCCACCCGAGGGCGGGCGCGAGGCGGAGATGACGGACTTGACCCAATCAGGGTCCACGACGTCCCAGCCTGGCCAGTCAGGATTCACCACGTCACCAGCCTTGTCATCAAGCCGTGTGACGTCAGTGAGCGAATCAGGACCCACCACGCATTGCACATGCTCACCCTCCTGCCTCTGGGAAATAGAGGCAGGATCCTCGGTCTCACAATGTGCAGAGATAACGGGAATCTCACTGCTTCCCTGAGCAGTAAACCTCTGCACATTGCGCAGCCTCGCAGACCTTCGGGGCCGCTGAGCAGGAGAGTCTGCGGCAGGCCAGGAATGGGAGACCGCTTCACTCCTTGCAACAGGAGAACCACTAGGTGTCACCCTTCTGCTGCCTCTCTGAGAAGGTATCTCCTGCGCAGTCTGGCAGACCTTCGGCACCGCTGAGCAGGAGTGCTCGTGGCAGGCAAGGAATGGGAGACTGCCTCAGTCCTTGCCTCAGGAGAGCCACGAGATGTAACAGTTAACAATGATAGGAGCGTAAAGTCTGTATTTATGGCAACTGTACATCACATTACCCGGGTACGGTAGGCTGTGCCCAGACAGCAATGCGTGCACGCAACACTTTGTTTTATTATGAAAACACATATCTGTTCTGGGTAGGACGACTATATAGACAATCATACTTGCTGCCTCTGCACTGTCAAATTGTCACGTACAGTTTAAATCATAGAGGGACAGCGACACATGTTTGCATTGAATGTTGCTTTTCAAGATTTCCATGACTGTGTTGCAGAGCTGTGTGGTTTGCATTCACACTGTTATCATCTGCCTTATCTGTGAGTCTTCAGCTAAGGGGTGCTTCACACACAGCGAGATCGCTGCTGAGTCATGGTTTTTGTGACGCAGCAGTGACCTCATTAGCGATCTCGCTGTGTGTGACACTGAGCAGCGATCTGGCCCCTGCTGTGAGATCGCTGCTCGTTACACACAGCCCTGGTTAGTTTTTTTTATTGTTGCTCTCCCACTGTGACGCACAGATCGCTGTGTGTGACAGCGAGAGAGCGACGAAATGAAGCGAGCAGAGAGCAGGAGCCGGCATCTGGCAGCTGCGGTAAGCTGTAACCAGAGTAAACATCGGGTAACCAAGGTGGTTACCCGATATTTACCTTCGTTACCAGCCTCCGCCGCTCTCACGCTGCCAGTGCCGGCTCCTGCTCTCTGCACATGTAGCTGCAGTACACATCGGATAATTAACCCGATGTGTACTGTAGCTAGGAGTGCAGGGAGCCAGCGCTAAGCAGTGTGCACTGCTCCCTGCACATGTAGCTGCAGTACACATCGTGTAATTAACCCGATGTGTACTGTAGCTAGGAGAGCAAGGAGCCAGCGCTAAGCAGTGTGCGCGGCTCCCTGCTCTCTGCACATGTAGCGACGTTATGATCGCTGCTGCGTCGCTGTGTTTGACAGCTAAGCAGCGATCATAACAGCGACTTACTAGGTCGCTGTTACGTCACAGAAAATGGTGACGTAACAGCGACGTCGTTATCGCTGTCGCTATGTGTGAACCCAGCCTAACAAGGGTATTCAGGGTGGGTGATGTGTTTTGTCTATGTTTAGGTAGATACCTGGGAAGCTCTTGTGATGCGCCACTAGTAAGTTGTCTTTGCACACACACACACACACACACACACACACACACACACAATTACTGCTGCTACGCAGAGGGCTTAGCAAGCAATAGGCAACTGAATAGATTGTTCTATTATTTCAATTTAATGCATGGTTCTTATTGTTTGTTTTGGGAAAGTGAAACAATCATTTATGAACCCAACTGCAAACAGTACTTTTCATGTTGCGTGGTTTTGCTGCATACTGTGGATCCCACCAAATACAAGACTTAAAATGAAGCATAAGTCGCAAAGGGAATTTCACTGTGCTACAATGCGGCCTAGCGGGGCTGTGCAACCACCGCCTGCCCCATCAATGGCATCTGCGTGCTCTTCATCCTCTGTGACTGTGGGGATAGCAGTCACACATGCTTTTTCAAAATGAACTTCCACCCCGTTACCCGTAAGCGAGAGTGTGATTGGCAGGTCATCACTTGTTTTTTAAGTGCAAACAGATGGTATTGTTGAGCTGTCAGACATCGAGAGAACCACCATTGGATGAAGGCAACATTATATCCACGCCTGCACCTTCGTGAAAGATTGGCTGGACTACCTGCAGTTAATTATTGCGTTCCACAAATGGAAAGGAGTGTAGAATGCACATGTGTTGTACCTTGCTTGGCAGCAAAGGAACAATAACTTAGTATTCCAGACAATTTTAGGATGGCAGAAAAAGTGTCAGCTCTTTGGGCAAATTAAATAGCGTGGCAAAAGTGGGCAGGTGGGTACAGTGGCCGTGTTCTGTGTGTACCAGGACAGTAAAGGAAGCCTCACTTTCTATCCCTCCTAATGATGAAATGCAGCAAGGAATTCCCTGAGTTTGCTATAAAAATAGCGTAGCAAAATGTGCATGAGGGTGCAATGCAGAGGTGCTAGAAATAGATTTGCACTAGTGGGGCACAAATGGAGTACAACAGCCACTTTTTGGATGCCACTAAGTTTCCTCAGTGTTTGCTAGTATAATGGCTTAGTAACAATGAGCTTGAGTGTGCAAAGGGCAGGAGGGTACAGTGGCCGGTTGTGGGTCAGTGGACAGGGAAGGAAGCCTCACTTTCTATCCCTCCTAATGGTGAAATGCAGCAAGGAACTCCCTGACCTTAGCTACACAGACGCTCTTATCTGTAGCTGTTAAAACCTCTTTCTACTGACCTGACTGTCACCTATGGCTCTGAGCCTGCTGGAATTAGCCCTTACAAGGACTGATAGAAACGTCTATCCCTATTCTATATAGCGCTGTGTGTAGAGCGTACACAGCAGTATCGGAGACAGGAGCTGCGCCAGCGGTGACTGACACCCAGACACAGAAGGCAGATAATGGCGTCCAGACGGAAAATGGCCGTTTTTATAATGCAAGGGCATGTGACATGGACAGCCTATGACACATGCCTTTGTTTGTCTGGCAAAAGTCCACTTAGCTGTGTGTGTGTCTAGGATTGGCTGACATGCTGGCCCGTCCCACTACACGCGCGCTTAGGGAGGGAAGGAAGGTCAGAAAAAAAAATAAAAAATGGCGATCGCAGCAGCAGTGATCTGAACGCGCTGTTCCCGCACACTATACGCTAAAATTTCATAATAGTGTGAGTCACAGAGTGACTTACACTATTATAGCGGAAAGCCAGCTAGTAATTAGCTTGGCTTTTTGCTGCTAGAACCGTTCTCGAACGTAACTAGAACTATCGAGCTTTAGCAAAAAGCTCGAGTTCTAGTTTGATCTAGAACAGCCCCCAAAATCACTCGAACCACGAACTGGCGAACCTCGAACCACGAACTGCGCTCAACTCTAGCCATGACCTTTATCAGTGAGGTCACACCACCTTATCAGAAAAGTCATAAAAAGTGTCTAAAACATATAAATCATAAATAAGGTGCAACCACTGGAAGGCATGAAATACAGAACACCTCCCAACCGTCCCAGATTCAGCGGGACTGTCCCAATTTTAGGGCTCTCTCCCATAGTCCCGCTGTTCACTGCTCTTATCCCACCTCCTCTTCTCAGTGCAGTGAATAAATTAATCCAGTGCATAAATTAAATTCTCAACTGCTCTGGTTTCCTGGACAGGACTAGAACTCATGTGTTTGTGAGATCTGTGTCCATAGGCAGCAGCTCTACCATTGAACAACTGCCGGGACTGAGAGGTGTAGGAGGATTTAGTAATTGTAACCTGTACTGTAGGCAGAGAATCCAGAAGTAAATATTCAGTTACATAGAGATATAGAGATATAGACAGATATATACTGTATCTCTATGTAGCTGAAGGAAAAAGTCAGATTCTTTTGTTCCTATAAAACTAGCATAGAAAAAAGTCTTTATTTTCACCCCTCCTTGGAATCAAATCAACAACTTTCAAACATAAGGCTAGCAACCCAAGCTGTTGAGCTATAAGCTATGATGATGTCACAAGAAGAATTTTGTATAGATGAACCTGCATTACTGCACCTGACTCAACAACAGATTACACAGGACATAGAGATCCATTGTACAGAGCAGAATCTCTGTGTCCTGTATTCTGGAAGGAAAGGGAAATAGATTTATTTTTTCTTCTAATAAAATTCATAAAATTAATTGAAAAAATTGAACATGTGTAATGTAATTTTTATTGCGCTTTTTTATAAAATAATAGACATCACAAATCAGCAAATAACATTGACATATTTGTTGTCCCTGTAATTGTAACGACTTGAACAACACCGTAATCAGATTATTTATGCGGATCAGTAAATGACGTAAAAATATGGCGCAATTGATTATTTTTCTCCACTAAACCCATAAAACCATTTAATAGAAATGTAACGCTGAGACCGTGTTCACACATAACATTTATGCTGTGTTTTTTCTGCAGGTCTCTGAACCACACAATGCAATAACAATCCTCTCTGATTATTGTGTGTTTGCTGCATGTTTTATGCGCTTCCCTAGATATTTGATACATGTTTGGTGCAGATGTGAATAATACAGAAACGCTTTGATTCTACATTTAAAAATGGAACGAATTTTTTTATTTGCTTGCGTTTTCTTTCATGCTCCACAAAGAAGCCTATAGAGAAAAGAAAACACCAAAGGTGCATAGTTCAGCAGCGTTTTTAGACGCTCAGCGGAGATTTCATGAAATCACATCCACTTTACTTGGACATTTAGTCCATGTTCACATGTAGCTTAACCCCTTAACGACCGCGGGCCGTAAAATTACGTCCTAAATGACATAATCTTACTGCCCGCGGTCCTCCGGCGGCAGCATGCCGCGATCGGCACACATCTCAGCTGATTTTCACAGCTGAGATGTGTGCCTGCTAGGCACGAGCAGAATCGTTATCTGCTCGTGCCGATTAACCCCTTATATGGCGCTGTCAATACATGACAGCGCCATTATAAGCGCAATCGCGGTAAAGTTTTTACTTACCGCCGAAACCGGAAGTCACGTGACGCGATCACGTGACTCCCGATAGTTGTCATGGTAGTACAGGGTCATGTGATGACTCCTGTACTACACATGAATTGGTTTCACTTTCGCTGTGCCCGGGGCACAGCAAAAGAGAAAGACAGCGTATCTGCTGTTTACAGCCTTCCAGCTGTGATCAGCAGATACTGCAGAGCGATCGGAATGCTGATCGCAATAGCCCCCTAGGGGGACTAGTAAAATAAAAAAAAAAAGTAAAAAAATAAGTTTTAAAAAATTAAAAAAAAACAAAAAAACCTAAAAGTTCAAATCACCCCCCATTCGCCCCATTGAAAATTAAAGGGTTAAAAAAATAAAAAATATACACACATTTGGTATCGCCGCGTTCAGAAACGCCCGATCTATCAAAATATAAAATCAATTAATCTGATCAGTAAACGGCGTAGCGGCAAAAAAATTCCAAACGCCAAAACGACGTTTTTTTGTCGCCACAACTTTTGCGCAAAATGCAATAAGAGGCGATCAAAACGTAGCATCTGCGCAAAAATGGTACCGTTAAAAACGTCAGCTCGAGACGCAAAAAATAAGCCGTCATTGAGCCTAAGATCCCGAAAAATGAGAACGCTACGGGTCACGGAATATGGCGTAAAACGTGCGCCACTTTTTTCGGACAAACTTCCGATTTTTTTTAACCCCTTATATAAAAGTAAACCTATACATGTTTGGTGTCTACGAACTCGCACTGACCTGAGGCATCACACCCACACATCAGTTTTACCATATAGTGAACACAGTGAATAAAATATCTCAAAAACCATAGTGCTATCGCACTTTTTTTGCAATTTTTCAGCATTTGGAATTTTTTTGCCATTTTCTAGTACACAATATGGTAAAACTGATGGTTTCATTTAAAAGTACAGCTCGTTCCGCAAAAAATGAGCCCTCACATGACCATATTGACTGAAAAATAAAAAAGTTACGTCTCTCAGAAAAAGAATGGCGAAAAAAAAAAACGGAAAGCGAAAAATCGGCCGGTCGTGAAAGGGTTAAATGCAGCATTTTTTTTCCTGCTGTTTATTTTGCACAGAAATTCTGCTATGTTTAACTGTCCAAGGAATGTGGATGTGATTCCATGAAAAGACGCCGCTGAACTCTGCGGTTTTGGTGCTTTTTTTTTTTCTCTAGACGTTTCTATGTGGAGCTTTAAAAAACACATGGAAAAACTGCAGTGATCTTTTTTTAAGTGCACAATCCAAGCTTTTTTGTACCATAAAAACATTTAAAAACGCAGATTCACATCTGAACCAAAATCGCAAGAAATAATGTGGAAAAGGCATAAAAATGCAGCAAAAATGCAAAAATCAGAGAATATGTTATTGTATAATTTGGTGCAGACACCTACAGAAAGCAAAAATTATAGGATTTATGCAACATGTGAACATGACCTTACAGACACAAAAAAGCAACATGTCATATAGTGAAGCTTATATAAATATGAGAAAGTTCTGGATGCTATGCATGAATGAACAGTTCAGGGCATCTGCTGAACGTCCCTTACTGCCAAATGGGTGTGGCTAGGGGCGTGGTCAATTTGTAGTGATGCACTGCGCGTGCCGCAGAGTTTGGGAGGTTTTGGGTGCAGATTTAGTTGGATAAATAGTTTTTGAATTTATTGCAATAGTAATGCCCTTCATATTGCAGAACGCAGCTGCATCTTTACGATTCCTAAAGGGGTTTAATAAAAAATGCCTAGTAACAATAATTTCTCTGTCAGAAAAAAAAATTTTTGTACAGGTGGCAAGGCGGTAAAAATGCATTTTCCAGTGAGTCTGCTCACTTTCTCAGAGACCCATCTGAACCATTTTGTACACATTTTACTTTCTGATTGTAGCTGTGAATGTAAATGAAGCCTTTGTGAAATTCAATGAACTTGTCGCTTGGTTCATGCTGTCCATGCAGCCAGGTAGATTTTTCAATTACAGTTTAAAAAGAAATACGATGTTTCCCAGCACGTCTACAAGTGATTGACAGGTGACACGCTAAGTACACACATAGAAGAGACCTGCGAAGAAGCTTGTCAAGAACAGCGCGAGACTAGTCTCATCTCTTCCTATCTTCTCCAGTTCTTCAAACTGTATTTTCTCTGCTGTAAATTGGGCAGTGAATGAAGTGACAGCTTCCCCTTAAAGTTCTACAAGTCTGTTGCTTTCCTGCTTACAGGAGAGCAGCACATTATGATGAAAACCATATGCCCAGAAGAACTCTGCTAAAAGTAAATAAAAAGCCCAATCCTCCTGATTTTCAGAAACAAAATATGATACCCATCACAAGGTGGTGCTAAGCACTACTTGCGTGAGTATGTATGGAGAGGTAGCCAGACAAGCCGAGGTCAAAAGCCAGGAGGTAGCGACAAGATACTGGAAGCAGACAGAGACGAGGTCAAGATAAAAGCCGAGGGTCAGGATTCCATGAGAGTACGTACAGAATGCAGGGAGCAGGCGGGGACATGGTCAGGAGGAGGTCCAAGGTCAGAAGCCAGGAGGTAATGACAAGAGTAGGGAGACAGACAAAAAAAGAGTCAACAACCGTATAGAATCATGAGCCAAGATCAGATCACTAAACACTGTGGGAGCCGAGAGCACTACTGTAAGGCTGGACTCACACGAGCGTATGGCATCCGATGCAAGAGCATCGGATGCGATATGCTAATGCCCCCTGGCTCAGGCTCTGCTGCGAGCGTGAGCCGGGTGTCATGCGACTGTAACCCGATCTTGCGATCGGGTCACAGCTGTGAAGCTGAGTGCAGGCGCTGCGGAGGAGAGGGAGGGGTTAATCCTCCCATCTCCTCCACTGTCAGCCTGTGCGTAGATTGCACTGCACTGGGATAACATCCGAGTGCAGTCCGATGTATCTCTCGCATCCATTCACTTGAATGGGTGCGAGAGATACGGCGGTAGCAGCAAAACGCAGCATGCTGCCGCTTTTCTCGCATCCAGAATTTGGATGCGAGAAAAGCTGACCAACAGCTCAACCTCATTGCCTAACATTGGTCAGAGTGCAATGCGAGAATTTCTCGCATTGCACTCGTCCGATTTTCACGCTCGTGTGAGCGTACCCTAAAACAGGAAGTACGACTGGCAAAGTTCAGGGCGAACATGCTCCCAAATGAAGTAAAACAATCACCACAGGAATGAGGAGCATCTGAGTAGGCACCTCCCAGGACCAGCGTAGAACCCAGAGCTTTGAGACAACCCATACATAGGTGTTCAAGACAAACAGCAGAGCATCCAACCCTGCAAAAGGCTCTGAACGATGGAACAGCAAGCACCGGCTCTGTAGGAGAGAATGGCAGAACATAAGAACACAAGATGCTACGTGCATCAGAACCGTGACACAAAACACGTCAGAAACGTCTCAAGATTTTGATGCACCACTTCCGTTTGCCCATTAGACTCCGGGTGAAAAGTGGACGAAAATGAGACAAAATGCTTTCCACAACTTTGATATAAATTGGGTCCCAAGATCAGAAAGAATATCAGAGGAGCTCTTGCAGTTTCACAATCTTATTAATAAAAACTTGTGTTTTAGCACTCGGAAGTCCTGGTAATGCAAAAAAATGAGCCATTTTGCTAAATTTATTCTCAGCTACTAGTACCACTGTTTTACTTGCAGTCACAAGCATATCAGTGATCAATTCCACCCCAGTTTGATAGGTATGGTGACTGTTTGAACTTGGATATGTGTTGCAAGGCAAAACATTCCCTAACATCCTGATACAATCTTGACCACCAAAAATGATGAGAGAGTAGATCCGTGGTCATTTTTCTACTAGGATGTACCTGCACGAACTGAATCATGATGTTGACGTAATATTTAGGGATGATCGAATACCCTATTATTCGCTCCTCCGAATATCCGACGAATACCTCGCAGCTATTCGAACAAAGGAATAGAATCAGCTCACCCAGACATCATGGAGACTCCCATAGAAGAAAGGTGCACGGTGAAGCCGGCACGGCTGTGAAACTCCAAGAAGAAGAAAATCCAGCACTCGTGTCCAAAAATTGTATAAAATCTTGCTTTTTTATTTAATTCATAATAAAATGGAAATGTATCATATCCATAGAGTATAAAAAATCCCCATACAGATGAGGTGAGATGTCAGGGGGGTACGCGTTTCGAGCTACATGCTCTTAATCTCAATCCCTATATTCTATGGATATGATACATTTCCATTTTATTATGAATTAAATAAAAAAGCAAGATTTTATACAATTTTTGGACACGAGTGCTGGATTTTCTTCTTCTTGGACTCGCAGCTATTCGAGTATTCGCGAATATCCTTCGCCCAATGCAAGTCTATGGGAAACTCGAATAGTTTTATGTTGGACCGGTGGGTGACCTGTGGTGACTGAGGAAAAGGCTGAAATGAATGGGAAAAGGCTGAAACAGTATGGGTACAGCCTGTAGAAGGTGCCTCACTGTATTTCTACCCCCTCCTGATTCATCCAAGGTGACAGGACGCACACAAATGCGCCGCCCGCATTCACCCTCTTCCTCTGATTTCTGTCGCATGTGCCATGACACATGTGACAGAAAACTACTCCCCGGGTCCAGCTAAGTCGCCCCCCCATACTCCCCCGGTGTCTCCCGGTGATCCCCTACTGTTTTTACCTTTTTTGCAGCACTGATCCCCCGCATCCCTCCTCCTTCACAATGAACGCTGGGCGAATGCGCAGAGCGCGGCTGTCAGCTCAGCTTAGCTTCCTGTGTTCAATGAGAACGGCTATGGAGCTGCGCTGGCTGCATGCACTGACATCGGTCTGCCTGTCTATCTATCCATCTATCCTTTTTTATCTATCTATCCATTATCTATCTCTCTCATCTCTCTCTTCTTCTCTCTCTCTCTCATCTCTCTCTCATCTCTCTCTCTCATCTCTCTCTCATCTCTCTCTCATCTCTCTCATCTCTCTCTCAGCTCTCTCTCATCTCTCTCTCACATCTCTCTCATCTCTCTCTCATCTCTCTCATCTCTCTCCTCTCTCTCTCATCTCTCTCTCTTCTCTCTCATCTCTCTCATCTCCCTCTCTCTCATCTCTCTCTCCTCTCTCTCTCTCTCATCTCTCTCTCATCTCTCTCTCATCTCTCTCATCTCTTTCTCATCTCTCTCTCTCTCATCTCTCTCTCTCTCATCTCTCTGGCTACTAGGTAACAGAGAGTGATAGAAGGGTCTTAATTCCGCGCCAAGGACTCAATGGATCCAGGAAGAGATTAATGCTTCTTTAATAACATGCACAAGTCTACGCGTTTCTGGAGACACAGCTCCCTTCATCAGGACATTGGCAAGAGAACATCAAATCTCTTGAGATTTGATGTTCTCTTGCCAATGTCCTGATGAAGGGAGCTGTGTCTCCAGAAACGCGTAGACTTGTGCATGTTATTAAAGAAGCATTAATCTCTTCCTGGATCCATTGAGTCCTTGGCGCGGAATTAAGACCCTTCTTCTATCACTCTCTGTTATCAGCCAACTTTGGGACTGCTGCCTGGACCTGGATCTTATATATGCCTGTATAGTGGTTGTGACTGGCACAACCATTATAGGTGAGTGTGTTTTTATTACATATCTTCCTCCCTTTTTGGGGTAAGACCCTATTGCGCTTTTCTTTCCACAGTTTCTCATCTGGCTACTAGGTGGCAGACGTTGGTCTGGGCCTGGTAGGAGCTGGAACCCCGGTCGCAGGGGATCGTGTCAAGGGGCACAGACTTGCCGAAGAGGGCAGCCGGCGGCCTTGAGCCAACTCCAGGGGCCAGGGCACGATGGGGTACGCGGACCCTAGGCCGGGAAGTAGCTTCAAGTGTCCTGGCAATTTACCCGACGGGGTTGAAGTCTTCAAGATTACACAGCAGGGCCAGAACAGAGCAGCACGCTGCCTCCTGCTGCAGCTAGTGTGCCCGGCATGCACACTGCCGAGGAGCGCGGCGGTGACTGCAGATTCAGCGGCCCACTACAGGCAACGGCCCACTACAGGGACCGGCCCATCTGGCATTTGCCAGAATTTCCCTATGGTCAGTCCGGGCCTGCCAGGGACAAACATATTGCAGAAATTACCTCCCACCATTATCTCCCCACAGGAAAAAACAAGGGACAATGCATCGGCTTTAATGTTTTTAACTCCTAGATGATACGTCACAAAAAAGTTGAATCTGGTGAAAAACAGATGCCACCTTGCCTGTCTAGGAGTAAATTATTTTGCAGATTCCAAATATAATACATTTTTGTAATCCATCAGGACCATGACAGTGTCGAGGGCGGAGGAGGGGATGCTGCGCTCTCCCACTGCTGCTCGGGTCCGGCTGCGGCTGCTACTGCTCGGTGGTGGCTCGAGCGGTGGGCCGGATCCCGGGGACTGGAGCGGCGTTCCTCGCCCGTGAGTGAAAAGGGGGTTGATTGTGGGGATTTATTGTCCGTGACGCCACCCACGGTTGTGGTGATAATAGTGACACCACCGCTGCTCTGGACGGGGATCCCGGGAGCGGTGACAGGGAGCAGCTTTGTTGTTAGTTCTCCCCTCTGTGGGTAGGGGGTTGGTTGTCCCGGGGCCCGGTGATGGGGTAGGGATGGATGTTGGCAGGCGGGTTGCGGGGCCTGGTGAGGTGCAGGGTCGCGGGGGCAGCGCTGTGCCGTACGGCACGGTGGTACTCACTCAGCCTGAGATGATGACACAGTTCTCGGTAAAACACACGGCTGGAAAGATGGGTCCCACGGACGGCTGCTGTTGCTTTTCCCCGGAAGGTTAATGGTGACTGTCCTTTCCCTGCACCTAGTCCTGCTGTTGGTTCCAATGGGTTCCCACCGGTAAACCACTCCCCGGCTTGGATATGGGCTGGAGGAGCCCCTTTTTGCCCGCAGGCGCTGGCCCTGAGAAACTGATGCCTTGGTGGTGGCGGTGTCTCTCTCACTCGGTTGGACTGTTGCCTTCAATCGGGACTTAGTTGTTTGGAAACCCAGGATGTCCCCTTCACTGACGGATTCGGCAAATTCACGGCGACTCCAAGCCTTGACGGGGTCCGAAAAGCCCCTGCCAATGGTGCTGGCTTCTCCTTGTGTACCGGTCCGGTACCGCCGGGCCACTGCCCGTCCACGGTCCTTACGGCAACTCCGATAGGCCACTCCTGCAGACGGTCACCGCCGTCTGCACACCTTGCTGTCTCACCCGGGGCACACACCCGGACGCTCTCAGTCAGTTGCTCTACTCCCACTTCACTTTACTCCTTCCACTTTCACTTCCCTAGCTTAACTGCTTGCTTTTCCCGCCTCCAGGACTGTGAACTCCTCGGTGGGTGGGAGCAACCGCCTGGCCCACCCCCTGGTGTGGACATCAGCCCCTGGAGGAAGGCAACAAGGGTTTTGTGTCTGGCTCAGATGTACCTAACTGGGGTGTAGGATGTGGTGGTGTAATTACCTGTGACCCCTGGCTTGTCCAGGGCGTCACAACAGGATGTATTTCCCCCTCCAAAAAATAACGCCACTCCTCAAAGGCCAATTTTATAGCCAGAAGTTTCCTATTGAAGATTATTGTTCATTTCGGCGGGTGACAATTTTTTTTAGAAAAAAAGTTGCACAGAAGCCTTTTACTTGACCCCTGTGATAATATTGTTAGGGGGGGTCATTATTTAGGGTGATGCAATCCAAGTTATTCATCCACGTCTTAAACCGTCTGCATTGCAATCTCATGAGTCATTTGTCAGGCATGCATTTCACCCACACAGACAAGTGATGTTCACGATCTACGTAGAAAATCTAACTGACTTTACTACTGAAGTTCAGATACATTTAAAAAAATCAGTTGGCCAAGAATACGTAACACGTCTTCTATTGGGTAAACGGGAAAAGAGCTTATTCTGAGATATACAGTATATATATATATATATATATATATATATATATATAGATATATGTTTTGTCACGCTCCCCGGGTCCTCGGCTCCCCTCCCCGGGTCCTCTGCTCCGCTCCCCGGGTCCTCAGCTCCGCTCCCCGGCTCACCTGCCATGCTCCCCGCTCTCCAACCTCCGGTGCCCGTCCTTCCCAGGCCCCCTGGTCTCCGCTCCCGGCGCCCGACGGCTTCCCAGGTCCTGGCCGGCTCCCCTGCGTCCTCCTCTCAGCTTCCTTCCCTGGCTTCTGGCACCCGGGCCGCGCGCATGCGCATTAGGGCGCGCGCGCGGTCACTGACCCTTTCTTAAAGGGCCAGTGTCAAATTACAGGAAATGATGCACATAGGTACAGGGTATATAGGGGGTTAATGTCCAAGGGAGCGGGGCCTGTTCTTCGTGTTTTCCCAAGCTAGGAGTCAGGTCTCCTTGTGTTTTGTGAGATACTTACCTCTCTATCTTCTAGAGCCGATCCTGCATCGCCATCCGGTCCTGCGGTACCTCGAACCCCGAACGCTGCCCATCTGCCATCCTGACAGTCCGTACCATCTCGGATCCCTGCGGTGACCCGTCATCTCGCTCCAACGGTTCCGGACCCCGCCTGACACCATCACGGCTTCCGAACCTGAGCTCCGTCACCCGGACCACCATCAGTGACCTCGTGGTCCCAGGGACTTCTCCATTTTCTCCCAGTGCACGGACTGTCCTGCTACCTACAGTGCTCCGGCTACCGGACTCCTTTCCCTCATCCGGGAGTTCGGCCCAGTGGATCCACCTCCAGGGTCTACCCGTCCATCTGGCCCTAACATGTTTCATCATTTTATATTAATATAAGTCAGCATGAATCACTTATGACCAGAAAGTCCCGTATCTGAGTACAGTTCAAACTCCATTTTGAAAACTGTTTTTGGATATTTTCATAATTCTTAATACTGATAACAGTCCATAACCATGTCCATAACAATATAGTCACTACCCCCACCTCAGATGCATCCACCTCCACAATAAACAGTTGGGTGATGTTGGGCTGTATGAGGACAGGAGCAGAAGCAAAACTTTTCTTTAAAAAAGCAAATACTGCAGGGGTCTGAATAGACTATCTCGAAAAGACTGTCCGTTTCCTGGTCATGGTTTTGCTAGTACCAGAAAGTTTTTGATGAATCTACAATAATTGTTGGTGAAACCAACAAACCACTGTGAAGCCTTCAGATTTTCAGGAAGAGCCCAGTCCAGAACTGCCAGGACTTTCCTGGGATCCATGCGAAAAGTGGTGTATGGTCCGAACCACAGGAGTCTTCTGAGCATGCACAGAGCGCGTCTGAAGCCAAGAAGCAAGCACCCGGATAACAAGGCTGCAAGAAGGGTAAGCGCATACGCGCGGGATCTCATGGAGCTGACGGTGACGTCTCTCATGTAAATCCATGGTATCACACCCACAGGGGTGTAATACCACGGAAAGCATGCAGACGTCCACAGGGCTATGCGACGCCCAGGGGGCTAGAGCCTCTGCTCATTTACATAGAAAACATATAAGTAATAAAACATATTTTTATACATGCACATTACACAATATTACAACACAGGGATGGGTAGGAAGGGGTTACTAGGCAACTCATCACCCTGCTTATAAGTTAGAACACATAAGGGACCTAACAGGTTCCCTTAAAAAAAATGCTGAAAAACAGTGGGGGCGTTTCACAAGCCAAAAGGCATGACAAGGATTACATAATGCCCCTCTGGGGTATTGAAAGCTGTTTTCCATTCATCCCCCTCCCTTATATAGATAAGATTATAGGCCCCCTTAAGATCCAGTTTGGTAAACCATTTAGCCCGAATAATCTGGTTAAAGAGGTTCAGGATGAGAGGGAGACGGTAAAGAGCTCAATGTCATGGGGTGTTACAGGATCACTAGGAACAGGGGAGTCTATATTGGCCCCCAGGCTATGGGAACCCTGGTTGACCCTGATCCCAAAGATATGTCTGAAGGCATACCCGTTATATCGCGCCACCTTTGTTGTTGTTGCGTGCGCATTGCCACAGTACTCAGGTCTTCATTAAAATGATGTGAATGATGCCAGAGTCCACGCATGCTTGTACCTTGATGTCTGGCGCAATTTTATTGAGGACCTGAGTACTGTGGCAATGTGCACGTGCCACCAACAACAGCAATGGCGGCAAGTTATTCAATAAGAAAAAGGAGCATGCCTGAAGATGCTATAGGAGGAGGAATAAACGTGATTACCCAACCCACAAAGACCCACCCATGTTGCACACATCTTTCTTCTGCGCTGTCCAGGAACGTTATGGCAGAGTCCTGGCATCCCTGCTTCTGTTCCGCTGCTGCTACATGCCGGCATGCTCTCTTGTTTTTCACTCAGCACTCTCTTTGATGCTGTGGGCCTCTGGGAACTTCCGGTTCCAGGCTCACTCTCAGGACGAAGGGCGGGCTTTTGCTTCTCGCGCTTTTGTGGAGAAGACAGTGTCTTGGTGCCAAAAGATGGCGGAAGATGGCGGAAATGGCAGGAAACTGGGATTTTGACTCGCGGCTTCAGTCTTCAAGGTGCACGTCACCCAGGTACTGTAAGTGGGTCCTGCTCATATCCTGTTTGTGACACCAGGAATTTGAGGTGTGCCGCCCCCGTGCCAGCAGCCGGGCTGTTCGGATCCGGATCCACCATGGCTCGAAGGGTGTCCAGATCCGGGGGTCGTGCGGCCACTCAAATGAAGGGGGTATTTACAGGGGATTGTGTTAAAGTTCGTGACGCCACCCGTGGTATGTGGTAATGTGGAGTACCACCGCTGCAGTTGGGAGTACCCGGGGATGATGGAGTTGGGCAGCCAGGTGTTAGAACCCTCCACGGGTAGGGGAGATGCCCTGGGACTTGGTGATGGTGACTGGGGAGTGCCGTTGGGTGCGAAGGGGGTCACTTTCGTACTCACTCAGTCCAGTAAACTGACACCGACAACTAGATAAACCAAAGTTCTGGATACCGCTGCCGCTGAAGGGAGCTAGTTCGGGTCCCGTCCCCAATAGTGCTGCCTGGTGATCTGTGACCTTCCTCCTGGCACTAAGTTCACTTCTCTGTTGGTCCCAGTAGTATGGAACTAGTCGGGTCCCGCTCCCCAGTATGGCTAACTGTGAGAGCTTGCTCTCAGGGTTCACACTTGGGATTTTCTGGATCGTTTTTGTGGAAAGTCCTATCCCCCTCATTGCGCTGGTACCCCGATTTTGGAGCGGAAGGATAGCGGACCTTGAAGGCTTCGTTCTCATCGGGTAAATTGTCAAGTTGCCTGAAGCTACTCCCTGACCTAGGGTCCACGTACAACATTGTGCCCTGGTCCCAGCCCGGTGATGCTACAAGGCCGCCGGCTGTCCTCCTCGACAGTTCCGTGCCCCTTGTGACGGTCCCGTGTGACCGGAGGTCCAGCTCCTACCGGGTCCAGACCACCGTCTGCTACCTAGGTGTCTCCAAGGAGCCCGGCTCCCGACCTCCTCTGTCCTTCACTTCCCACACTCGACTGTCTACTCACTGACTGACACTTCTAACATCCCCTTACCAACTCCCCAAGTGGGCGACCCTATTCCACTCAGGCCGTCCACTGATGGGTGTGGTGCAGAGTGTACCTTAGGACTTTAATCAGCTCATGTAGGCAACACCATGTAGTTGGGGACCCACAACCAAGGAGAAGCGAATATTGCACGGGAAGGCAGGTTGTGCAATACCCTGTGACAACCCGATAGTCCAGGGGCGTCACAGCTATACGAGTTTAATGTGTTTTTCTCTGAAACGCCAAAGCATTTCAGAGTCAAATCATATATCCAGTGCAGACACTGGCCATGGATCAGGCAGCATGTATCAGCTTATCAGCTGTCAGGTTTCATTTAATGAGTGGTGCAAATTTAGATTAGATTTCAACACCTACTTTAAGCTATTTTTTAAAAGTTGGAAAATAACAACATGTTGTCCCAGTGTGGGCGGGCTTGGGGCAGGCAGTGGTAGCCATGTGTTCAGGGGTCAACAGGCCGCAGCACGGCCGCTCGTTAACCCCATGCCTCCCCGTTGCCGCGCTCTGCACTCTCCAATCTGCACTTCATTCTTTCTCAGAGACAATAAATCAGAGTCATATTTTCTTCTTTCAAACAAAGGCCCTTTACTGCTTCACCGGTACATCTTCTGATCACATTACACGGGCACTGTTCATGGTCCCATAGGGGTTCCTTTTCCACTTCACGTTAGTATTAAATTTAACAGCCGACCACCATCGCTAGGCCCCTCATCCCTCTGTTTAACATCACTCTAGCACAGACTGAATCATAAAGTCTTTTAGGCAACTCTATCCCACCCACATGAACTGCTTGTGCATATGAAGGACCACACATGACGACACTTCTCCATCCGTGCTCAGGCCAGGAAATAGACATACCCTATACTTGAGAGCACAACTGACCTTCAGTCTCGCAGAGGGAATCTTCGAGTTTTGAATCCAGGACGCCTTCCCCCAATCGACTGGACTATACCCCGCTTCTGGGGACTCAGTTAGCCAATCTTTGTCGCACAGGATACTGCATGTACACGATCGTAGGGGTGACCCTTAGGATCAGAATACACAATTTTGGGCTTCTGTCGGTCACTACTCTTGGGGACTCTCCTACGCTCTCCACTGCGACCCGTCCTTTTATATGCCAGCTTCTCCTTCTCTTCTTTAACTATTTGCCTGCCTAACCAGGTGCCAGAACTATGGTCCCTAAGACATACTGCCACCCGGTCACCTTTTACAGAAACTAATATGCAGCCTACACATTAAAAGTAACCCGACCATGTGCCAGCTACGTCTTCAGGGGTGGGCATAGCCCTGAACCTCCTACACCAGTACTAGAGAATCCCTTATTAATGGTGGCAGGGAGGTGAAAAAGACACAAAAATTGAAATTTACCGCCTTGACTGGCACCACTTCTCTTACCTCAGCATTGTGTCCCCTGCCGATCTGTTGTGATCAACGGATTTTATCTAACTGGAAGAAACATTCATGAGAGCGGTACAAATGGAAATCTCCATATCATCCTCTAACGACCTATGATGCACATGTAGTTTTGCACGTTATAATGTCGTCTGTTATACTAATATAACCCTGACCAGCATCTATAAACTGACACAAATCAGTCGGGTGCATTCTTAGATTGGATGACACAGGCTTGCAGACCTATCAAGAAGAATTTGACAGATGGCTTCATATTTGTCATCCTGAAGAACATGAAATATGATTTTTTTTTCCTTCAGTCTGCAGCTGTTGCTCACATACATTGCTCCTTGTTTCTGGCCAGCATCTCTCACTTAGACTGCTCGAAATAGAATCCTTCCTCTACTAGAAAGTATAATACAAAGCACTGCAAACATAATCTAATCACAGATTAGCACAAGAGCAAATGGTAGCTGCACATTACACATCATTTCATTACTTTTCAGTTCACCTTTCATGAAACTACGTTAGAGAGGAACGGCCAGCTCTCTGGATATCCTCAATTCGCCATAAAGTAACTATTTAGTTAAAACTCTATGGTGTTGTGTTATTCCTCCTGGAAAGATGTAAATAAATTGGAACTGTTCCATCACTGCCGACAGTACATACACAGCAATATCGGCAAAACCGAGGAAACTTTGAATTGGAAATTTGCATTGGACATTATGATTATGTAGTGCCTCTGAAGCTATCAGGGAGCTACAAGGTACTGCATCCCCACCAGGATGCAGGGCCTACCCCCTAGGGACCCAGAAGACCAGTGTCGGTAACAACACAAACATTCCAGAATCCCTGTTTTTCCCCAATTCCCCCATAGACTGGTACCAGGCTAGGGTCAAACCAATGGATGGCCGCCTAGAGGTGGAGCCAATCCAATTCACTAGACAACCAGGTGGGAGGGGCAGACAGTGGACAGTCAGACAGACAGTGAGTAGTAAGTCGGTGACAGTGAGAGAGAGGACGGACTGTCAAGAGTGTAACAGTGACCTGAGGGCCCAGGCGGTTAGTTTCTGGTGGAATACAGTGGAGTGCCTCTTGAACTACGCACCAACGGGGTACAGAATCCTAGGTCAGGCAAACACTCCAGGCAGACCTGATGAAATCTGCACAGTGAGGGGACTATCAAGGACCTCACTGACCTTGAAGTTCGGGACACAGTGGCAAAGGGAGAACCTGGGACAGGACCAGACACTCCAACCCCACAGGGTTCTGCTTCCGTCATACGGACTGCTGTAAGAGACAACCAGGAGGGGACCCCCAGCCGCTCCAAGCAACGGGGACCCACCAACCAAAGACAGGTGCAAGAGAAAGAAGCCACCAGGTCTCTAACCCAGCACTGGCACTAAAGGGACCTGTGGTTGAGACCAGCTGGCCTCGGGTGACTAGTTTCCAGCTTACTGTGAGTAAAGGAACCAGTTATACTGCAACACCTTGTGTGGCCTACCTTCTTTCAACACCCATCCGCATCACCTATCCTCTGGGGCCTGGCCCTGCTTGCGGAGGGCCTAACATCCCGGCTGCCTCTAACACCAGCCCCAGTAGTGAAAACTGTGCAGCGGCGTCTCCATCCCCATAGTCGCAAAACCGTAAGTGTTGTCTCGTGTGAACTTTATCAAAACCCCCTGTAAATATCCCCCTTTTAAAAAGCACCCAGGGCACGGGACCGGGCAATGGCCACCAAAGTGACATTCCCAAGTTATACACTGCCCGGGACTGAGTACCCCATAACCCTGGGCGACACAATTAAACTCTGTAGGCAACCTATAGTGATCATTCAGTTAAGGGTTTTTTTTTAAAAATAGTATAGACTTGATTGATTATGTACAAAAGCAGCACATACAGTAGATGCATCAATATTTGCAGCAATATAATTAGATTTTTGGCGCGTAAGCAGGTGGACTTTTTAGTGTGTTTCTCCCCTGAAGACAACAATGTTGTTGTAAAGTACATTATGTCTTGTGTGTCGCCCACCGCTCCCAGGGACATCTATCCACCTGCAGGGACGCCACGGGGACTCCACTTGTTGGTTCAGTGCAGGGCATGGCAACCGCAGGGGGTGCTGGTGTACTCACTGTTAGTAAAACACACAAGTCTCTGGTAAACCAAGGAAATGGTGGCCGGTGCCGCGGGCGGTTGTGTTCGGGTCCCCCACCCGGCTGGTGGTCTCTATCCTTTTCCTGCACTGCTTTGTATAAGGTGGACTTTCCTAGTGTGAAACTCCAGAGTCCGCTCCCGGCTGGATGTGGCCAAAGGAGCCATGCCCGCAGACGCTGGCCTGTGGGATCTATGGGCCCTGGCGGTGACCTCTTATCCCTAATCGGTGGGCTGTTATCTTCTATGAGGGACTTTGGGTGGGACAGGACCTCTAGTCCTGGCCTCAATCGGTTAATTAACCAGTTCCGCTTGGTTACGATCCTGGCTTCAAGGTCCGGGTACCCCCCTTTGTGCTACGTTTTCCAGTTCAGTTCCCCATATTGGTACCGGCGGGCTACAACCCTGTTCCAGTCTACCTCGGTTCTGCCGAGCCGTCTTCCCATCTCCTGCTGACAGAGACCACCGTCTGCCTCCTAGCCAGTGGCACCAGAGCTCCTACCCTGGTACCGTTCAACTTGAACTTCCTTGCTGGAGCTACACTTAGCTCCAGCCCACACTCCTCTCCAAACTGAACTTTAGCCTGATCTAAACTGATCTGCTGTTTTTTTGCTCCGGGCTGTCTGGACCCCTGGGTGGGCGTGTCCCAACCGTCTGGTCACACTCACTGGTGTGTCTATCTTTTCCTAAGGGGGGGGTGACTAGGGTTTCTGGTTGGCTGTGTGTTTCCTAGTGAGGGAACGGTGTAATGCGGGGGCCTAACTTTGACTACCTGGTTTTGCCAGGGCATCACATTCCCCCTTCGTTAAACACAGACCGTTCGCGGGCTGTCCGACAACCACCATTTATTTAACTGGAAAAGATAAAAAGATGAACAATTACAAGTATAATAACATATTTACAATACTGTAAGCATATTTTGTTTTCTTCCCTTGCGGGAGGCATGTTTCTTAAACGTTGCACATATAAAACCGGGCGGGATGGACCGGGTCCTTCTCATCTCACCCACCCAAAACAACCTAACCCTGATGCCACCTCTAAAACACAGGTTGGCACCCCTTGCCCAAGTCCAGGGTAGGTCCGGGTGTTGCCCAAACGGGCCGAGTAAAAAGTTCCTTACCTGGCAGTCCTTTACAGGGACCCCACGTCCAGGGGACCCCTGACCCGGAGGGTAGTCACCGGTTTTGCTGGTGACAGGACCTCGGTCGACTCTACCGCAGACCCGTCCTCCAATCAGCCTCTCCAGAGACTGCGGCTTGGTGAGAAGGTTGGTCAGGGGCTATAACTCTAACGGAATCAACAGACGGTCCCAACGGGGACTATGCAGGGGAGGTAGCTGGGAACCGCTACCACTGCTGCATGGGGCCATATGGCTTACTTGGCCCCCGGGGGTCAGCATTCCGGGACTAGCTGCAATGCATTCTGGAGCTTTGAACTTCCATCGGGAATGGAGGTGGTATAGCAGATGATGCCACTGCTCCCGGGAGCAGTGGCGGCCGACACTCTCCCATCACGTAGGAAACAGGCTCCAGCTCTAGATAGGTCAATGAGGACGAGACGGTCTGGGTACCTTTCTCCCGTCACGACACTGTGGGCATAGCTCAGCTCTCATGGGCCCACACCATGGCCACCATCCTCCAGACCTCCGCTTTCCACTCCAGCACCTGTTGCAGAGACTGCGACCGCACCCGGACACAAAATCTCACCAGCTCCTGCTCCAGCCAGGCAGCGGTCCCTATCGGTAAGCGACCTGACTCACGTTCCTCCGCAGAGATCTCCACTTTGCTCTGGGGCGCCGCCACTCCAGCGGTCGGCATGGGGTGTAGGAGCAGACATCTTCCCGCTTCTCCCCCTTGGTTCTTTTGCCGGCACTCTTTTCTGCGGCCTGTTAGTTTCGTTTTTAGAC
Organism: Anomaloglossus baeobatrachus; assembly: GCF_048569485.1. NCBI lineage: Eukaryota > Metazoa > Chordata > Amphibia > Anura > Aromobatidae > Anomaloglossus > Anomaloglossus baeobatrachus. The sequence goes on along the minus strand of NC_134354.1, from coordinate 89,723,767 downwards.
TTCCGGGCTCGCTTTCCGGCCGCGTTCCAAGGGGGCGGAGCTTCAGCTTTCGTGCCCTTTTCTTGGGGAAAAAGACGCTGGGCTGTAGTTTTCGCACCCAAAATGGCGGAAAAATGGCGACTTCTGAAGATTTGGCAACGGATCACCACTGACAGTCCAATACAAGGCGCACTTCCACAAGGTAAGTGGATGGGTAAGTATCCTGTTCGCGACGCCAAGTTTCGGGGTGTGCCGCCCCCGTGCCAGTAGCCGGCGCTGCTCGGATCCGGGCCTTTGTGATGCCATCCATGGAATTTGGTGATGTGGGACATCACCGCTGCTGTTATGGGGCACCTGGGGGAGATGTTTTGCAGCAAGTTGTTAACCCCTCCGTGGGCAGGAATGGTGGCCCTGGGACCCGGTGGTTCAGTGCAGGGCATGGCAACCGCAGGGGGTGCTGGTGTACTCACTGTTAGTAAAACAAACAAGTCTCTGGTAAACCAAGGTGATGGTGCCCGGTGCCGCGGCCGGTTGCGTTCAGGTCCCCCACGCGGCTGGTGGTCTCTATCCTTTTCCTGCGCTGCTTTGTATAAGGTGGATTTTCCTAGTGTGAAACTCAGGAGTCTACTCCCGGCTGGATGTGGCCTAAGGAGCCGTGCCCGCAGACGCTGGTCTGTGGGATCTATGGGCCCTGGCGGTGACCTCTTATCCCTAATCGGTGGGCTGTTGTCTTCTATGAGGGACTTTGGGTGGGACAGGATCTCTAGTCCTGTCCTCAATCAGTTAATTAACCAGTTTCGCTTGGTTCCGGTCCTGGCTTCAAGGTCCGAGTTCCCTTCTTTGTGCTACGGTTTCCGGGTCGGTTCCCCGTGTCGGTACCGGCGGGCTACAACCCTGTCCCGGTCCACCTGGGTTCTGCCAAGCCGTCTTCCTGTCTCCTGCTGACGGAGACCACCGTGTGCCTCCTAGCTAGTGGCACCAGGGCTCCTAACCTGGTACCGTTCAACTTGAACTTCCTTGCTGGAGCTACACTTAGCTCTATCCCACACTCCTCTCCAAACTGAACTTTAGCCTAATCTAAACTGATCTGCTGTTTTCCTGCCCCAGGCTGTCTGGACCCCTGAGTGAGCGTGTCCCAACTGCCTGGTCACACCCACTGGTGTGTCTATCTTTCCCTAAGGGGGGGTGACTAAGGTTTCTGGTTGGCTGTGTGTTTCCTAGTGAGGGAACGGTGTAATGCGGGGGCCTAACTGTGACTACCTGGTTTTGCAGGAATCTGCAGTCTGGTGATATGGCCTCCCGTGAGTGAGGCAGGCCCCTTGGGCTCGGGTGTGTAGAACAACAGGTTCCAGAATAACTCAGTCACAGTCCAAAGTGTCTTTCAACTCATTTACTCACTTTCAGATGTTTTTGTGAGGTAACCTGGGCAATGCTGAGATAAACCAGGTGGAACCAGGTATCCTTTAGGCTAGTCTAAGGGTAACCGTTAACTCGCCTTCCTAGCACTTCTTGTTTCGGATAACCCCTGACTTGAAATACTGTGGGATTCATCCAGGGAAGTCGCTACTGCCTTTTCACCCCTTTTTGGCCCATTTGCTGACAGCGTGGACCAAGGAAGATGGCTCCAGGCTCGATCCTCCTTATGGGCCTCCTCGCTGATGCTGATGCCCAGACTCTAGTTGGTTGGTGTGGGACTTGTTGTCCTCCCCACCGGCAGGTTTAGCAGACCAATTAAATGGACATCTACTCTAGGGACCTGTTCCCTGTGCATACCTAGTCACCAGGAGTCTCCGTACACGACCAGCTGACTTCCTCAGCGTCTTTCTGTCCAACTACTGGTAACCGTTCTCCCCCGCCAACGGCTACTACACGTGCAGGGTCTGACTAGCGTGTCAGCGCACATCTCTCTCCTTCCTTTTCCACACTTTTCTGCTTGCCACACTTTATGCACTTCTCTACTATCAGACAGGCTAATTCCTCCTACTTTCCTTACAGCCACTGACAGCTTAGCTTCCAGCCCCTCCCCTACACCCCTAGCTGAGATGTGGAGGAACGCCCCCTCTTGGGTCTGCCCAAGGGTCCCCTCTAAGGTGTGGGAGACCTGGTTGCTATGTGTCTGTGCGTACACACCCTATTCCAGCCTTTGGAATTACCTGAAGATACTGCCCCAGCATGGGTGCAGTACCCAGTGGCGCCTGACTAGGTCAGGGGCGCCACATTTGCATCAATGTTTAAGTAATGTGCCATGCGAATTGTGCTGTAATGTGTGATATGTTATGCTGACAGTAGGATCAGAAGCAGTTAATAGTTAGGACTAGCCTATAGTGGGAGTGGCAAGAATGCAGTGTAAGTGACAGTTTCCTGTAGAACATCAGCTAGAGCCCAGCATTTGACAAAGACAGACATCAGGTCTGAATGTTAGCCAAGGCCACATGCAGTGGGTGACTTGTGGTGAGAAGGGAAAAGAGACCAAGACAAAGAGATTGTGATCCTGAGGGACAAACCGAGACAAGGAGAGTGGTAGACACTGAGCAAAAGGGATAGTGTTGGGTCCAAGGACTGACAATAGACTTAAGTGACCTAATCGGAAGGGTTCGGAGAAGGATGCTTGGCAGTATGGCCCCAAGTAGCATATGGCTTCCAAAGTTAGCAGACGAACTAGTGCGTGAGATGAAGGAGTGCTCCAGGTGGGAGTTCCCTAGGCATCACAGAGCTTGAAGTTTGAATTCAGCTATATTGGTGAACTCTTTCCTCTACAAAGAGAATCGGACATGGAACCATGGGAAGATAAAATTACTTTCACGAACTATACTGTGATGCTTGTCTAGGTTGTGGTGAAACAATGGACAGTTGTTCAAGGTGGGATGTGGGATGGTGGAAGAAAAGTGTGCATAGTCCCCTGATAATTCTCCATAAAGGAGAGGAAACCCAATGGGAAGCACAACATGGACAGTCTAGCAACTGTGGACTGCCCTTGTCACGGCAGGAGTGTTTTTGTGGATGCCAGGAAAAGTATAATACAGGGCCTGATAGGACATCATAAACTCCGGCCAATAGTCCATCTAAATATGGAATGGTAGGACCCGAGCAAAGACAGAAAGGACCGATACGTCAGGATTACAAGGAAAGCGGTGAGACAGTTCCATTATATTTTTCGTTTCTTGTATCTGTAAATGAGGCTTCCATGAGGATTGAGGAAGCCAAAGGCTCAGGGTCTAACCTTGAAACTGTAAATGACTCATCATTGTCAGCTACAGAAAGGGTTTTGAACCATTGCCCATTATTTGAATAGCTTTTGGTCTGAATTGCTGAAAGGAAATATATGTTGTTTGTCATTTTCACAATATCGGTTTAAATTTTTAAAGACTTGAGAGATTAAAAGTTAAGTTTTGAGTAAAACTCCATTTTTTGCAGGTTTAAAGTTGTGGTGAACAAAACCAGATCAGTGGGGACAGGAACAACCAAGCTGTGAGTAAAGAGAGTGTGTCTAAAGTTGCTCTGTGCCAATGAAACGTACGAGACGTTGTGTGCCCATTATCTTTTGTACATAGTTGAGTTGTCAAGGACTGAGTAAAACTACTATGTTTTTAAAGAACTGGTGGTCCCTCTTCTGAATGACTTAGCAACTGGTCCTGGCCAGTCGAATATAACAGCAGCATGCGGCCTGCAAGGGTGTATCACCCCAATAGCAAAAGTCCACACATCCAGCCAGGGCGCAATCTTTCATGTTGCATGCCCTACAGATCACACACTACTTTAGGTGTTTTACAGTAACTAAAGCAATGTAAAAGGAAAAAATGAAGATTTTACTTTTTCCCACAAAAATATTGCTTTAGCCCCAAATTTTAAATGTTTACAAGGAGAAAGTGACTAATACAGTTTGCTGTGAAATTTCTCCTCAGTACAGGGATAGCACATATGTGGTGGAAAACTACTGTTTTGCCACACAGCAGGGCTCAAAAGGGAAAGAGCACCATTTGAATTTTGAAGTGCAAAATTTGCTGGAATAGATAGATGCCATGTCACCTTGGGAGAGCCCCTGATATACTGTAGTGGAAACCCACCACAAGTCACCCAATTTTGGAAACTACACTCTTCAAGGAATTTATTCAGAGATATGGTGAGCACTTTGAACCCACAAGTGCTTCACAGAATTTTATAATGTTGAGTTGTGAAAATGAAAAAATATTTTTACCACAAAAATGTTGCTTTAACCTCAATTTTCTCATTTTCACAATGGTAACAGGAGAATGGGGACCATACAACTTCTCCTGAGTACACCGATATCCTCTATGTGGTGGACAAATACTCTTTGGGTGCACATAAGGGCTCGCAAGGGAACAAGCAGTATTTGAATTTTAGAGCGCAAATTGCCTGGAATAGCATGTGCAGAGCCCCGGTTGTCCTTAAATAGTGGAGAAGCCTCACAAGTGAACCCATTCTGGAAATTACACCTAGGAGTGTAGTGAGTAATTTTAACCTTACGGTGATTCTGTATAATATTGGGCTATGGAAATAAAAAAATACCTTTTTTCCCCACTAAAATGTTGCTTTGGCCCCAAAGTTTAAATTTTCAAAAAGCATAATAAAAGAAAATGGACCATACAATTTGTTATACAATTCCTCCTGAGTTTGCCAATATCGAATATGTAGCTGAAAACTACTTTTGAGGCTCAGTGCAAAGCTCCAAAGGGAAGGAGCGCCATACTGAAGTTCAGATTTAGATTAAATGGTAGAGCCCCTGACATACCAGGAAAGCAGACCTCATTTTGCAAAGAACACCCTTTATTAATGAATTCATTTAGGGGTGCAGTGAGCATGTTGACATCATATGTGCCTCACAGAATTTTATACCATTGCATAGAGAAATAAGAATAATTACAGGGTTTTTTTTCCCTAAAATGTAGTTTTAGACCCAAGTTTTAATTTTTGTGCCAGTCCTTTGTATTGACCACACATATTTATACATATAAATGAGATCTCATCAATCTTAGTCATCTTTTTTCAAATCTAATCAAGTCCAACTTTTCCAACCTCTGAACATTAGAGAGGCCTCCATCCCATGTATTATTTAGTATTGCACAGAAGAGAGAACCTGTAGCAATTTGCGAAGTCTTGATAATTCTCCCATCTGTGCAATACTATGTTAATCCAGAAAACATTTGTTAGGGACTGTGAGGACTGGAGTTTGGGAAACTCTGATGCATATGAACCACCTTGGTGACACTTGGAGTAACCTAAGTACATTGACTTTCTAGCCGGAATACGTACCGCCCTCTACCAAATTCTCAAAGGTCTAGTTTACTAAAATGAAAGCAATGAGCTTTTTATAAACCCCAGGAAAGCCGAACTCTAGGGAAAAGATGGCATATACAAAAAGGCAATCCTATAAATCAAAATGTCGATATTAGCGTGCACATGGGGAGAAATCATTGTATTCAACATCCGTCAGTCAGATCCATTAAGGCAGGTCATACATTTCCTACCTCTAGCTGTATTAGCAAGTAACGATGCATTTTCAGTCTGTCTACACAAGTTATGCGAGTCATTATAAAGCACTTATTTGATAACTGCAATGTTAAATAGAGGGTCAAAGCAAATGTGATGTTTTTCTCAATGTGAAGTATGAGGTTATGAACGTCAGACATTGCAAATACAAAGTTATGGTCAATGACAGGAGCCAGTGTGGCTACAAGGGAAGGAAAGTATTCAGAAAGGTACATCTGGCACGCAACATACTAAAAGAAATTGTCAAGTTAATCAGAACTAAAACTTAATTTTAATTTGCAACACTATGAGGCAGATTTACTAAAGGCCCTGTCACACATAGAGATAAATCTGTGGCAGATCTGTGGCAGATCTGTGGTAGATCAGTGGCAGATCTGTGGCAGATCTGTGGCAGATCTGTGGCATATCTGTGGCAGATCTGTGGCATATCTGTGGCAGATCTGTGGCAGATCTGTGGCAGATCTGTGGCAGATCTGTGGCAGATCTGTGGTAGATCTGTGGTAGATCTGTGGTAGATCTGTGGTAGATCTGTGGTTGCAGTAAAATTGTGGACAATCAGTGCCAGGTTTGTGGCTGTGTACATATGGAACAAAATGTCCATGATTTCACTGGAACCACAGATCTGCCAAAGATTTATCTCTGTGTGTGACAGGGCCTTTATGCTATTGCTGCCCTATATGTAGACAGTGCAAATGCAGCACATTTATCATAATGAATCACGCTGATTTGTAAATTTGGTGCATCTTGAGACACTTTTGCCTAACTTTACTTCACCTCTTTGCTTAATTACTGACATTAAATCTGACTGCAAAAAAGTCACACCCCTTTTTTAAATGCAGCTTAAAGGGAACCTGTCATGTGTAATATGTACCCAGAACCATGAGCAGTTCTGGGTGCATATTGCTAATCCCTAACTAACTGTCCCTGTATCTAGTATTTCTAAAGGTCCTTTATGATATACTAATGAGGGACTAGTCGCAAGGGCGTGATTTCCCCCAACTAGTCTGCATTCTTAGGCTAAGTTCACACATCAGTTTTTTTTCCAATCAGGCACAATCCGGTTTGTGCCTGATGCAACGTATTCGTCTCAGATTGTGAAAAAAACTGATGTGACGGATCCGGTAAAAACGGATCCGTTTTTTTTTTTGTTTGTTTTTTTATGCTGAGAGAGAGAGAGACCCCACCATCATCACCGCACACGCCGGCACTACCCCTCACGCATCATTACCGCACACGCTGGCACTACCCCGCACGCATCATCACCGCACACGCCGGCACTACCCCGCACGCAGCATCACCGCACACGCCAACACTACCCCGCACGCATCATCACCGCACATGCCGGCACTATCCCGCACGTATCATCACTGCACACGCCGGCACTACCCCACACGCATCATCACCGCACACACCGGCACTACCCCACACGCATCATCACCGCACACGCCGGCACTACCCCGCACGCATCATCACCGCACATGCAGGCACTCCCGCACGCATCATCACTGCACACGCAGGCACTACCCCGCACGCATCATCACCGCACACACCCTGGCATTACCTCAGTGACGTCCCCGCTGACAGTGCGACTCCCTTCAGTTTCTGCGTGGAGCTGATAGAGAGCGGCGGTGATCTACTGCCGCTCTTATCAGCTTCATGTAGCAGAGCTGATAGCGTCGCGGGACCTCTGTGGATTACGTCAGACCTGGAGGCGTATTTGGGGATTTTAATAAAATGGTGAAAGAGGGTGTTTTTTTTGTCTTTTATTCCAAATAAAGTATTTTTTTGGGTGTATGTGTTTATTTACTTTCACTTACAGGTTAATCTTTGGGGGTGTCTCATAGACGTCTGCCATGATTAACCCCTTATTACCCCGATTGCCACCGCTCCAGGGCAATTCGGGATGAGCCGGGTAAAGTCCCGGGACTGTAGCATCTAATGGATGCGGCAATTCTGGGCGGCTGCTGGCTGATAATGTTAGGCTGGGGGGCTCCCCATAATTTGGATCTCCCTATCCTGAGAATACCAGCCTTCAGCAGTGTGGTTTTATCTTGGCTGGTATCAAAATTGGGGGGGGGACCGCACGCCGTTTTTTTTATTTATTTATTTATTTATTTTACTGCACAATATAGACACCCCCACCGGCGGCTGTGATTGCTTGCAGTGAGACATCTGTCACTCAGCGTGGGGGCGTGTCTGACTGCAACCAGTCATAGGTGCTGGTGGGCGGGGAAAGCAGGGAATACGAGATTGAATAATGGGCGGCAGACATTTTCAAAAGAGGAGAAGCCGCCTGCAGTGTGACAGCCGTTCAGCGCCGCCCCCGTGATCTGTGAGTGGGTGAGAGTGAGTGAATGAGTCAGTGAGTGAGTGAGTGAGGGAGTCAGTGAGTGAGAAAGTTTGAGAGAGAGTGAATGAGTGAGTGAGTGATTTTCTGACAAGCAATGAATTTATATCACTTCTGGGCATGCTCAGAAGTAAAAACCGGATACGGTACATGCTTCTGGCGTTTGAAGCATGCCACCGTATCTGGCTCGCATAGACTTTCATTATGCACCATGCTGCTGGCAAAAAACGTTCCTCTCTGCGTCCTGTGCGGACGCCGGAGTGATGATTTTTGCCGCATCCGGCAAAAACCGGATCAAACGCAAGTACATGCGGCACAATCCGGCGCTAATAAAAGTCTATGAGGAAAAACTGCACCCGGCGGCAAAAAAAAACCGGATGCATGTTTCCCGCAAAGCGCCGGATTGTGCCGCACAGCAAAAACCCGATGTGTGAACATACCCTTAGCATGTTAGTACACCCACAGGGGCCTGCTAACATGCCATTCAATGCCTATTGCCCAGCGTCATCGGCGATGATGTGCGCACCTGTGTCTGTTCTCACCTCCTCAGTTGCCGGGTTCAGGCTCAATGTGCATGATCAGAAATCACTGCACTTCCATGACTGGAATAGCTGGGACTTCTGATCATATGCACTGAGCCCAAACCCGGTGTCTGAGGCAGTAACAACGGATATAGATACATGCGTCACCACTGATGACACTGGGCAATCTAATATATAAAGCTGAATGTGTGTGTGTGTGTGCATATGTCCGGGATTGGCCTCTGCACCGTTGCAGCTACAGCCACAAAATTTTGCACACTCACACGTCTGGACCCCAAGAGTATCATAGGCTATGTTTTTAGGGGAAATTTTAACCCCGCACTTTACAGTTATTCGACAAAAACCTGCCTCCATTAAAGCGAATGGAGCTGGGAGCCACAGTGCAGCCAGAACTTCAGAAGAATGTGCAGCCACGCCTTTATATGGAATGTTGGCGTGTCACAATGCAGTCAGGGAAAGAGACAGACACAGACAGGGAAAGAGGCAGACAGAGACAGGGTAAGAAACAGACATAGACAGGGTAAGAGAGAGACACAAAGAGACAGACAAAGAGACAGACTGACAGGGAAAGAGACAGACACAGGGAAAGAGACAGAGACAGACACAGGGAAAGAGACAGACAGGGAAAGAAAGGGAAAGAGACAGACAGGGTAAGAGACAGACAAAGATAGGTAAAGAGACAGACAAAGTGACAGACACAGGGAAAGAGACTGAGGGAAAGAGGGAAAGAGACAGACAGGGACAGAGAGGGAAAGAGACAGACAGGGAAAGAGACAGACAGGGAAAGTGACAGAGATAGATAGACAGACAGGGAAAGAGATAGATAGACAGACAGGGAAAGAGATTGAGACAGACGGAGAAAGAGACAGAGACAGTCAGAGACAGACAGGGAAAGATACAGACAGACAAAGAGATAGAGAGAGAGACAGAGAGATATATACAGAGGGGTAGACAGACAGAGAATGGGAGAGAAACAGAGAGACAGTTACTATCCCGGGCGTTAATACATTCTATTTATACATTCTATCCCGGGAATGTTAATACATTCTATTTCGTTAACAACAGTTATTAACCCGGGCAAAGCCGGGTAGTACAGCTAGTAGGTAATAAATGGCATGTTAGCAGGCCCCTGTGAGTGTGTTAACATGCTAAGAGGGCGGACTAGTCAGGGGAAATCACGGCCTTGCAACTAGTCCCTGTGCTCATTAGCATATCAGAAAGGATCTTATTAAATACTAAAGATCTCTTTATCTACTCTACTAGATACAGGGACAGTTAGGCAGGGATTAGCAATATGCACCCAGAACTGCTCGTGGTTCTGGGTGGATATTGCACCTGAGAGGTCCCCAACACAGTTTGTTTAAAAAAAAAAAAAAAAAAACTGTACTTTTCTCAGTCTCCCCAGGTCCATCTTTGAGTCTCCACCATTGCCCTGCTGTCTGTTATTGTCACATTGACAACGCTGCAGCCATTCTCTGAGTTTAGCAGCTATGTCTGCATTGACAACACGAGCTGCTCGAAGCTCACTGATTTGCTGCAACTCTGTCAACGTGATATCAGTATCAGTGCTGCCACAACAGACACAGATGAGCAGCGGTATAGCCTCTACGCCAGACATGGGGAAGATGAGTAAAGCACACTATATTTATTTTTTAGAACAAACTGCAGCCATGAAATGGGGTTTTCTGAATTTGTCGAAACCCTTATAAAGTGTTGTAAATAAAGTAAACGTGTCTAGAACATGATGCGACATTATAAGCCAAAATCTACCAAATGTGCCACACATGTTAGTAAAACCTTATCATCTCCCCAAATCTGTTCTATTTTGAATGGCAGCAGCTGCCGATCAGCTGATAGCTGAGTGTGGGTATTTATAGTGATTCCCGCCCCCGGCCTGTCCATCCTCCCCATTATTTATGCTAATTCTATTACAGAATCATTTTACTAAGTGACTAGAAGAACCTGTGCGAATGTCATACCCATGTGACCAGAAAGGGCGGGGCCTCAGCCAATAGAAAAATAATGTTGCTTCCTGGAGTTAGTTATGTTGGCTAAGACCCCGCCCCTTCTGGTCACATGAGTATAACATCAGCACAGGTCCTTCTAGTCACTTGATGAGAATGAACTCTGGTGAACCTCTGATGTAAGTGCTGTGACACAGGCAGTAGTGCAGAGTCCACAGCTGTCACGTCGAGGTTCATCTGAGCTCATTGTCATTGTCATTGAGCGGTTCTGTCACCTGTGACCGCAAATCACCTGAGTGAGGACACCGCTGATCGCGCGGCTCACTTCAGTCATTCGGGTGATTTGCTGCCACAGGTGGAGGACTCCAGCCAGCTACGCTCACTTCAGTTGCTGCGTGGAGCTCACAGTGAGCGATCATGCTCTATGGGGAGTGTCAGATATAGGAGTGCTGGAAGCGTTGTGGGACCTTGTGTGGATTACGTCAGGCCTGGAGGGTTGTGTTGGGGTTAATAAAGGGGTGAAAGAGGGTGTTATTTTTGTCTTTTATTTTAAGTAAAGCAGTTTTCAGTGTTCATGTTTATTTGCTTTTCTCTTTAGGGTACTTTACATGCTGCGATCTCGCTAGCGAGATAACAAGCGATCGTACCCGCCACTGTCGGTTGTGCGACATGGGCAAATCGTTGCCCGTGGTGCACAACCTCGTTGGTCCCCGTCACACGGACTTACCTGCCCTGCGATGTCACTCTGGCCGGCGAACCACTTCATTTCTAAGGTGGCGGTTCGTGCGGCGTCACAGCGACATCACACGGCATGCGTCCAATAGAAGCGGAGGGGCGGAGATGAGCGGGACGTAACATCCCGCCCACCTCCTTCCTTCCGCATTGCCTGCGGGACGCAGGTAAGGAGATGTTCGTCACTCCTGCAGTGTCACACACAGCGATGTGTGCTGCCGCAGGAAGAAGGAACAACATCGCTAATAAGCAGACAACGATTTTTGGTTTCAGGACGACCTCTCCACGGCAAACGATTTTGACCTCTTTTGCGATCGTTTAAGGTCGCTCATAGGTATCACACACTACGATCTCGTTAATGAAGCTGGATGTGCGTCACAAACACCGTTACCGCGACGATAATTCACTAACGATATCGCAGCGTGTAAAGCCCCCTTTACAGTTTAGTGATAGGGGGGTGTCTCATTGATGCCTGCCATCACTAACATAGGACTTAGTGGCAGCCATGGGCTGCCATTAACTCCTTATTAGCCTGATTCCCACTGCACCAGGGCATTCGGGATGAGTCCCGGGACTGTCGCATCTAATGGCTGCTGGCTGATATTTTTAGGCTGGGGGGCTCCCAATAACGTGGGTCTCCTCAGTCTGAGAATACCAGCCCTCAGCTGTGTGGCTTTATCTTAACTGGGTATCAATATTGGGGGGATCGCACATCATTTTTTTAAATTATTTATTTATTATACTACACGACATAGACCCGCCCACCTGCAGCTGTGATTGGTTGCAGTGAGACAGCTGTCACTCAGCGTGGGGGCGCGTCTGACTGCAACCAATCAAAGGCAGCGGTGGGTGGGGGAAGCAGTGAATATGAGATGAGTCTAATGAGCGACCGGCACTTTCAGAAAGCGAGAGAAGACGTTGGAGTAGTGTGCCAGCCACGCCGCGCCAGTGATCGTTTTTTATGAAGGACAGAGGGGGAGAAGGAGAGGGAGAGACTGAGAGAGAGAGGCCGAGACCAACAGAGAGAGAAACACTGAGACCGACAGAAAGAGAGAGAGACCGAGACCGATAAAGAGAGAGAGAGTGAGACAGACCGAGAGACCTGCATTTTTGTTGACAAGAACGGATCCAAAATGCAACCAAAATGCAATGAAAACGCACAGCTAAACATTTTAGTTGCGTTTTGACACACCTCATTCATTTCAATGGGTGGAAAATGCAACTGTAGCGCCCCACGGGGCAGGTGTTTTAACCTATTCATTGCCGGGCCGGGGGTGCAGATCCTCTGCATCATCACGGGGTGGCCAGGCCCGGTTCCTTTGCCCCGAGGCATACAGGAGGGGAGGAAAGTGGTGTACGGGAGGCAGGATGGAAGATGGGGATGGTAGTGACAGTTGGGAAAGTCTATTAGATGATCGTGATGCCACCTGTGGTTCTCTCGCTGGGGCAGATGTTGGGTGCAGCCGGGATGGTGTCGCTCCCCACAGGTGGAGCTGGGTTACACTGGGGAGGATAATGGAGGTGATGGAAGTCCCCGTTAGCGCCGCAGCGCTGGGCGCTGGCGCCGGTAAAGGAGAGGCAGAGGCAGGGGCTGCGGTTCCAGGTCTTTTAACTCACAGGTCAGTCAGGTGCTGCCCCAGAATACCGGTCTCTGCCACGATGGGCTCCAGCCGATCAGTGAAAGGTCAAGTCCGGTGTGTGTGTCAGGCTGTGAGCCCTTTCCTCCTTTTATTCGCTAAGTATCGGACCCCCGTTGCTTGTAGCACTTGAGGGTCCCAGTCTCAGTAAAGTGTTCCGTTCTGTATGCTGATAGCGTGGTTCCGTTGTGGGGCCGGTCCTCAACCCCGGATCCTATATGCTATTTGCTGCAGACTCGTTGGGACAAGTCCGGTGACTGTTCTAGCCATTCCCCATGACCGTTGCAGAGTTGGTAGATAATGTGAAGTGAAAAATCGCAACAGGTGCACATGGCCTTAAGATTTCACTTCACTAGAAATAAGGGTCATATTCCAATATTTCAACTCTTAAAAAACAATCAAATAATGTCAAACTTGACAGTTGGCACAATACATTCAGGCAGGTAAAAGTTTCCTGGTATTCATAAAACCCAAACTCATCCATAAATCTGCAAGATAGATGAGTCTGATCCATCACTGCACATAACACATTTCCTCTGGTCTTGAGTCCAGTGGTGGAGACTTTACACAACTTCATCCTACACTCGTCTAGGATTAAAAAGAAAGAAGCTTGGATACTTTCTTCCAAAACAGTGTAGGTCCAAAACTAGATCTACACTGTGTGCAGAATTATTAGGCAAGTTGTATTTTAGAGGATTTTTTTTAATATTGATCAACAACTATGTTCTCAATCAACTCAAAGGACTCATAGATATCAAAACTTAATATTTTTGGAAGTTGGAGTGGGTTTTTTTTAAGATTTGGCTATCTCAGGTGGATATCTGTTTGTGCAGGTAACTATTA